>NC_056729.1:149743865-149948865 GCF_019279795.1 Protopterus annectens | reverse complement strand
GAGATGAAGCATGTTCATCAAATCTGGGTTTGACATGGCCTTGTATGTCAGGCATAGGTCACCTCTGAGCAAGCGGTAAGCAACTGAATATAACTGGAGTTCTTTCAGTCGGGCAGCATAAGACAGATTTTGAGACCCTTTATCCTTTTGGTGAGGAACTTTTGTGGCCTCTCCAGCTGCTGCAAGTGTCGGGTCAGATACATTCCGAATGGGGCATTGTACTCGATCATTGGTCTGATGAGTGATGAGTATAGGGAGACTATGACTTCCCTTGATCTAGATGTGAATCCCTTCATGATAAGGTGGGCAATGTAGAAGGTCTTCTTAACTAATTTAGCAATATGAGTGTCGAATGAAAGGCTACTGTCAACCTGGGTTCCCAGGTCCCTAATAACTTCTTCTGTGTTCAGGGATTGCCACCTATATGGTAGCTAGGGGTAACCTTATTTTTCCCGAAGGGTATGACTATGCATTTCTTGGCATTTAACTTTAGGCCATGGCTCTGGCACCAGTTATCCGTTTCTGTGAGACCCTTCTGAAGGATATCTGTGTTGGATGTGTTTTCAACTACGGCGCCCAGTTTGCAGTCATCTGCAAACTTTGTCAGCCATAACCCTCCTGTGTTTGCTTGTACTTCAGAAAAGTAGATGCCAAACAAGAGTGGGCCCAGGACTGAGCCCTGTGGGACACCACTTGTGACAGGCTTTGAGTCTGACATGGCGCCAGCAACTCTGACCCTGTGGGTTCTGTCATTCAGCCAGTTTGCAACCCATCTTGTAATGTATGGGTTTACATTTAAGTTGATGAGTTTTTCAATGATACCCGAGTGAGGTATTGTATCAAAAGCTTTCGCCAGGTCTAGGTAGGTTGTATGGACTGCCTTTCCCTCATCAATGGCCTTGGTGACTGTTTCAAAAAAGTCAACCAAGTTTAAAAGGCATGATCTGCCTTTGACAAAGCCAAACTGGGTTGGATCCAAAGTCTGCAAGTTCCCTATGTCTTTATTTATGAGATCCATTATGATCCTCTCCATGGCTTTGCAGATAAGGCTTGTCAAGCTAATGGGACGGTAATTTCCAGGGTCGGTGGAGGCACCGCCTTTGTGGAGTGGGACCACAGTCACTGTGCACCACTCCCTGGGTACGTATCCGGAGGTGAGACTAAGATTAAACAGCTGTCCTAACTGTGGGTTTAATTCCTCGTTGAGTTCATGGAGCACACTAGCTCATCGAACAAACCAGCTCTGTCCAAAACAGCCAGCTGTGTTTCTGCTCTTAAAGAAACATGCACAGCTTAGAAATACTACTCATTTAAAGAAATATGATGTTTACAAAAAAAAAACAAAACAAAACATGAATAAAAGGTCCCGATCTACATAAGACAGAGCCCCTCACTATCACTCTTCAAGAGGAACCTTGACGAGTGGATGGGTAACAGAAAGTTCACACCAGGGCTCATACCAGCAGCTCTACTAGATAGGGGCCAAGGGTACTAGCTGCTAGATCAAGGGCCTAGGGAACTAACCAAAGGGGCAGTGAATACCGCACAATGTGGCTGGGCTAATATATGCCTTCAGGCAGATAGCCCAGTACCTGCATATGAACCTATGAACACTTCTATATATATTACATACACAATTTGTATACATTTTTGGGTCATTTGTACTCTCTCAAAAGATAAGAACAAACACGCTATGCTGCAACTGGCCTTAGTTAAGTGCCTACTGGATGGGCTATGTGCATTTTGAACCAAGTGTCTTCTTGATGGCGAATTCCCACTGGATCACAGAATACTTAGCCTCTGATTTACCTAATTTTTAGCTGAGAAAACAGATTGGATGATCCTCACCATTAAATGTTTGTGAGAGCACTGCTACTAAACGCACCTGTAATGTGTCTGTGTAGACTATAAACAGTTTACTATAGTCAGGAGATGATAACATAGGCTCTGAATATAATGTTTCCTTTAACTGCTTAAAAATGGTGTCTTCTATTATTCACTTTATTTTGTGGGGCATCATCTCTTTGGTCAGGTCTGTGAGGGAGCATGCTATTATTGCAAAATGGGTGACAGACTTCCAGTGATACTTTCACAAACCCCTAAAACACCCTCACTTATTTTCTGGAATATGACCATTTCCTCATTGCTACTCCATTTCCTTTTTGGGGCTTCACAATACCTCCTCCTGTGAAACACTTGTGGGATTCAACATCCTTCATGCTTGCTTTCCTCTTGGATGTATTCGGAATTAACCCTGCTTGCTCAAGGAAGTCTAGTACAGCCTGTAAATTAGCTAGATGTCAATCACAGTCCTCCAAGTATAGCTGTGTCAGAGTTAGTGTAGGGTTTTAAGACTCTGTCCATTAACTCTTAGAAGGTTTCTCTATCGCCATTTAGCCCAAAAGAAAAAAAGAACTGTAACAAAATAATCCCTCTGTCGTTGAGACTGCATTATTTTGCTTTGCCTAGGTTGTTAGAGGGATTTGCCAGTAATCTGTTGTCAGGTGTAACGTAGTTAAGAATCTTGTCTTCGCCAGTCCTTTTATTACCTCATTTACCCTAGGCATAAGGCAACTCAGGCTGTCAAATTCTGAAATGCTGTTTAGCAACCTTAAAATCATTACAGGACCTGACTGTGCCATTAGATTTTAGGACTACTACAGTGGAGCTATTCCACTCAATTTTAGACTCCTCAATCACACCTAGCTGAAACATTTTATCACTGCTTCTCACACTGCCTTTTTGTGACTCTCTTATTTCTTTCCATGAGGTTTTAAGTCAATCTTCACTTCTAGACTAGTCTCAGTATGCTGTTGAATCAAATTTGTTCCTCCCATAAGTTTTGAAAACATTTCTTTGTTCCATATCACAAATTATTTTATTTCTTGTTTCACTGGCTTGAATAATGAATGTATTGTCTCTGAATTTCAGGCACAAATGTCAGCTTTCTTTCTTTACCAGTTTTACTAATTATATATAATATGTGCATGCGTCGAGCCATCTATAATAATCATATAAACAAATTGATTAATTATTGTTATCAAATTATAGGCTGTATAAAAAGATTTATAAATTGTAAGAAATCAGAAATGATTAAATCCTTGTTTGTAAGTTACATCAGACCGAAACTAGAGGATGGGATAATAATATGGAAACCTTATAAGAAACCTGTCATGAGTAAATTAGAAAGAGTGCAGCATTAATGTACCAATGACATCCTTGGATGTGAAAATTGAAGTTATTATGAAAGACTAAAATATCTGAAAGTGTTCAGTCTTCCATCTAGATATTTAAGAGACCATATTTAGGTATATAGGGTATTTAGAGACAACTACTTCTGAAAATATTTGGAATTATCAAAAGATAGTAGAGAATCATCAGACAACGTGTGTAGTAAATTATATAGGAATGAGGGATGTACTAATCTGTCCTCTGCGAGAGTATCTGATGCATGGAATAGATGACCAAATTATATTAGAACAACCAATAGTTTATTTATGTTTAAGAACAACTTGGACATTTATTATGGGAATGATTGTGTCAGTATACTGGCAGGCTAGAAGGACACTATTGCCTATGCCTGAAATATTTGTATGCATGTATGTATGTATGTTGTAAAAGCAGGTACTTTGTCAGCAGAGTCTGACCACTGTACCTGTACTATAATGGAAACCATGTAATAAGCACTCTACTGTAACAATGCCGTGCAAACATACATTCCCATGGGGCATAAACCCACAACCTTCCCCACTTAGTGTGCAAGCACTTAATTTACAGGATGACTTACAGAAACAGTGAGCAAAGCAGTGTCAAGGAAACACAGAGAAATTGGAGGTTACACACTTGCAGAGAGAAAGAAAAAAATGATACAACCCTGAGGAGACTCAAACCCACAACCCTTCTCACTTACAATGTACAAAGCACTTCGTTTCTAGGTTGAGGCACAGAAGCAGTGTGACTAAAGGTGTCATAGAAGCACACAGCAGTTAGTGGTTACCCACTAGGAAAATGTAACAACAACAATGAAAAAGAGAAAAAACATACAATCCAGATGGGACTTGAAGCTGCAACTCTTACCACATACAGTGTGGAAAGCACTTCACTTACAGGTTGAGATGAAGAAGCAGCAATGCAAGCATCATTAGGGAAGCACAGAACATCATCAGGGAAGCATAGATCACTTGGTAGTTACACACTTGTGGAATGAAAGAAAAAAGACAAAAAGTATACAACCCTGAGGGGACCCAGAGACCTCCCCCTTACTGTTGGCAGAATAGTTCATTTACGGGTTAAACTATAGAAGCAGAGAGACAAAAGGGTATCAGGGAAGCACACAGCAGTTGGCCATTACACACTTGTAGCCAACAACAACCCATCAAGACAGCTATTATGTGGTATAATCTATCATCCACAGGCATAGTTGTCATTGTAATTCATTGCAAGGGGAAGCAGTCAGATTCTGACAGTTGTACCCTATGTAGTATATTAAAACAGCAACACAACAATGCTTAGCTTATATTGGCAGCTGGTACCATTACAGATATACGTATGGAACATGGAAGGCCAGCTCTTTGCCATACAACAAGTAGTTCCAGTTTTCACCAGACATACATAGGCATCAATGGTGCCCTTTGTAATCTGCTGATCACAGTATAATCACAAAAAATACGTGATTTGTAAGCTCATGATGGGCATGTGTGAGATGTGTTTATTTATTTTTCGTCCAAATTAAGTTTGTAAATGGGAGTATAGGAATGAGATGAAAAGGAAAGCAAGTAGAGGATAGAACAGAAGGTGAGCAACTAACAAATAAGCAGGATGGAGGTGGGGATGATGGGGTTTTTTTTTTGGGGGGTGCAGGTGTCCATTTCTCATGCATAAAGAGAAAGTGAGTTGTGAAAGTAGGTAAGGGAAGGAAGTAAGATGAAGGTAAGAGGGTTAGGTTAGGTAGTAAGGGAAGACATGTATGACTAACAGGGTGTGTGGTAACACAACATTGGAGGGAAACACAATGGTTCAGACAAACAGAGGAAGACAATGATAAGGAGAGGATTAAACAACCAACAAGAGTGGGTATGAACACAAATGAGAGGGGAACACCAGGAGAGGATAGGATGGGGTATCCATAACTGCAATGTCTGCACTGGGCGCTATCTCAAATGGAGACAGTGGTGGCAGAGATGAGACTCAATGAATCACCAGAATATGTTCTCCATCTATCCTATTCAAGCAATATCCTATCAGTAATCTACTCCTCAATACCTGCCAGCTGTCATTGGATGACAAAAGTGTCACCTCCACTGGCACTGATATTAGTGGGTACAGCTTTCATGGCATCTGCCACAGGGGTACCTGTAGCAGGTGGTGCAGGTAGGACAGGAGATGTGGAGGTGACTGTGGCAGTCTGCGAGCCAGATGTGCTGGATGCTTCTGGTGGTGGTGCTGGTGCTGCTGGCACCTGTGGGGGTCAACAAGCCTTACTGGGGGATGGGTGCAGGTCATGATGCTGCTGTTGCATATAAATAAATGGAGAGAAACAAAATAAGAAAATAAATGCATGTGATAGAAATCATAACAACAAAGAGGGTGGTGGGACAGAGAAGCACAAATACAATGAAAAACCAGCTGATATATATATATATATATATATATATATATATATATATATATATATATATATACATATATATATATATATATATATATATATATATATATATATATATACACACACACACACACATACACACATACATACATATATGTATATATGTATGTATGTATATCTATATATATATATATATATATATATATATATATATATATATATATATATATATATGTGTGTATTTATAGAGAGAGAGAAACAGAGATACAGAGAGAGAGAGAGAGAGAGAGAGAGAGAGAGAGAGCTAGAGATATAGAGATACAGTTAAACCTAATTTACTTGAAGGTCCTACTAACACTTCTCAATTTAACAAAGCTGCTAGCATACACAATTGAGAGGAGGACCTGAAACAACAGCCACCATCACCAGCATTCTGACAAAGAGAGGGTTAAAGTGACTTGGACAAACCGACAGGGCTCTCTAGTCCGAGATGCAGTAATGATGTCTGAGACCATGTACATATACAATGAAATCATGCCACTCATACATTTCACTCATGGGTTATAAACAAAGGAAGACGCTCATATTGACAAAGATTGCCCAGGACACAGATGCCCACCCACCCTAAAATGTTGTGTATACATATTTGTCTGTCTAATGTTGTAGTTATCTTAATCAGACAGAAACCTCAGATGAGATCTTTTATGCTAACACAAACAGGGGAGGATGTGATTGCACTCACAAGCATGCTCACAAAGTGGGAGGACAGCCTTAACATCCTGACCTAGTTGCCCAAATACACAACAAGATGTTCATAGGTTCATAGGTCCATAGGTTGATATTAGGCTATCAGGCCTAGGGCCTATACAAGCCTAGCCATAACAATTCCCTGGCTATTTCTTCCCACACTATTTACTTCCCTGGACCCCTGTCTAGCAGGGCGACTGACGTGATCCTCGGGGTGAATTTCCTTTCTCCCATTAAATCATCAAGGTTCCTTTTGAAGAGGGCCAAAGAGGTGCTCTGCTTGACATGTATGGACAGTCTATTCCAGAGTCTGGGGAGTCTCTGGGTCAGGAACTTATCCCTCCAGCATGTTTTGTTATTGTGATGAGAAGATTTAGATCCCTGGAGCATGTGGCTCTGAAGGATTTGGATTTCTTTAAGTGTAGCATGTCCAACAGCTCTGGGCTTGACATGGCCTTGTATGTTAAGCAGAGATCGCCTCGAAGAAGACGATATGTGACAGAGTATAGCTGGAGTTTTTTAAGGTGGTCAGCATAGGGCATCTGCTTTAGGCCTGTGATTCTTTTAGTGAGGTATTTCTGCGGCCTTTCCAGTTGTTGCAGATGTCTTGAGAGGTACAAACCAAATGGGGCATTGTATTCTATAATGGGTCCAATGAGGAATGAGTACAGTGGGACAATGACCTCCTTTTTTCTGGATGAAAAGCCCTTAGTGATGAGATGTGCCACATAGAAGGATTTCCTGGCTGTTGTGGTGATGTGGTTATTGAAGGTGAGACCACTGTCCACCTGTGTCCCTAAGTCTCTTATCACACTTTCAGTGTTTAGTGTAATGCCACCTATGTGATAATTCATGGGTACATGTTTTTTCCCAAAGGGGATAACTGTACATTTCTTGGCATTGAGCTTGCACCCATGGATCTGGCACCAAGCATCTGTTTCTGTAAGGCCTTTTTGTAGAGTATCCACACCATTTGGGGATTCAATAATGGCTCCCAGTCTGCAGTCATCTGTGAACTTTGTTAGCCAGAGTCCCTTAGTGTTGGCCTGTACTTCAGAGAAGTAGATGCCAAACAAGAGAGGTCCCAGGACTGAACCCTGAGGTACTCCACTTGTCACTTGTCTGGAGCTGGATTTGGAGTCAGCTACTTTTACAGTGTGGGTTCTGTCAGTAAGCCATTTGGCAACCTATTGAGTGACATAGGGATTAATGCCCAGCTTAGTAAGTTTATCTATGATTCCAGAGTGGTGGATGCTGTCAAAGGCCTTGGCGAGGTCCAGATAGGCTGTGTGGACTGCCTTACCTCTCGTCCACAGCTCTGGAGACTGATTCAAAGAAGTCAATAAGGTTCAGGAGACAAGATCGGCCCTTCACGAACCCAAACTGGGTGGGTTCCAGTGTTTTAAGGTTGCCCATGTCTTTGTTTATAAGTTCCATGATATTACTTTCCATGGCCTTGCAGATCAGGCTCGTCAGACTGATGGGGCAGTAGTTCCCGGGATTCAAGGTGGATCCCCCCTTGTGGATTGGGATAACTGTAGCTATGCGCCACTCAGTGGGCACAAAGCCTGAGGTGAGGGTATGATTAAACATGACACTTAGGTGAGGTGCCAGTTCATGTTGTAGTTCATGTAGTACACAGCCTGGGATGTCATCTGGTCCCATGGATACTGTATTCTTAGCTTTGGAGAGTGCGTTTTTTTACCTGTGTGGCCATTATTACCGGAATTTGGCAATCTTCCAGTATTAAGATGGGCCATTTAGGGGGTGAGAGGGGGGGTGAAGTTGGCACTGAATCAATCTGCCAGGATACTGGCAATATCCTTGGGATCAGTATATTTAATGCCATTCTGTTGTAGCTCAGAGCAGATCTGAGCATTGCCATTTAGATTCTTGACATAGTTATAGAATGCCTTGTGGTTGTCTTTGGAATCTTTGGCAATTTTATTTTTGTAACTAGCTTTGGAGGATTTTATGAGGGATCTCACCTTCTTACTGAGGCTAGTAAGGGAGTTTTTTGCATCCTGGGATTTTCCTCTTTTCTGGAACAGTTTTCTCCTTTTGTTGTAAAATTTGTTTATGGCAGGGGACCACCAGATTGGCTTCCTTTTTTTGGAGGAGAGCTTGGTTCTATTTGGGATGGCACGATTCATGCATGAGTGGATGTGCTCATACAGTGCCTTAGTGTAGGACTCAGCAGTCGAACTTTCAGTTCCTGTCTGCATGGGTGTCATGAAGTTTGTAACTTCTGACTTGAGTAGCATGAAGTTGGCCTTGGAGAAGTTTTTTATGGAGGTTTCCTTACTGGGGGATGGGGGTGAGATGTGGATGTTAAGGGTGATTAGCTTATTGTCTGACCTGACCAACGAGGGAGTGATAGGTGTGGAGCATCGATTTCCTATGTTGGTAATGACCAGGTCTAGGATATTGGAGCCCCTGGTGGGACTATGGATTAGTTGATCCAGGGCATAGGAATTTATGAATTCCAAGAACCATTGGGCAAAGGTGTTGGTGCATGAGTAGTTTTCCCAGTTAATGGCAGGGTAGTTGAAATCACCCAGTATTAGGGTGTTTGGTTGTATATTAATATTTTCCAGTATGTTTAGAAAGGTGTATTGAGAATCTTGGGGCAAGGTGGGGGATCTGTAGCAAGCTACAATTTGAATTGCAGTCTTACCTAGTGTTAGTTGCACCTGGAGAATTTCAGACGCATTGTGTTGGGCAACTAACCTGGTGGTGTGAAAATCCTTGGTGAATATGGACACTCATCCACCTTTAGTGTTTTGATCCTGGTTTGGTAGCTGAAAAGTGTGGTAAGAGTTGTAGCCTGGTATTGCAGGGGTGCTCTCTGGAGCCTTGAACCAGGTCTCAGTTACTGCACAGATATCAATGTTCTCAATTTTTAGGAGTGCCTTGAGAGAATGCATTTTGAGGTTTAGACTTCTAGCATTGAGTAGCATTACCTTCAGATTTTGCATGCTTGTACATGTTACGGTGGTGGTTTTGTTCTTTGAACTTTGCCTAAAACAGGCACTGTAGGGGTGGAAAGAGCCTTAGCCAGTAACCTGAATCCCAGGGGCGACAGGTGCAGACCATCTTTGGCAAAGCATTGTGGTCTGTTGAGCATGTCGTCCCAGGCAGACAGATACTGGATCCCCTTTGAATGACACAACACACTAATAACATTCAACAGTCATACTGCTACCTTTGACTTATAGCAGTTATCACAGAACTAAAAGTGGTGTAACAAAAAGAAACTGTTTGTGAATGAATTCCTACTACTGTTAATATTAAAAGCAGTCTAAAGCAAGTATATTCACCCCATGGCTCTCTTAGTCTTCTCATCTGCAGCTGCCTGTTTAGTTCAATTTTTTCAAGGGCTATAAAGATAAATAGGGCACTGTGTATTATCTGTGTATGGCACACAGAGGCAGGTTCTAAGTGTTCTAAGTTTGGTAATACAGAACAGAGGTAGCGATCCCTGTTTATCTTCATCCACCCATCAGACCAGAGATCAGGATTAAGGTTCCTCATGTCACTGGTGACAGCACTTTGTCCCCATATGTAGGATGCTGGTGGCAATGGTGACAACATGGACTAAACTATTCTTGGCTTTGGTCTTATACTGAGGCCATTTCTAGCCCTCCTACAGGAGTCTCTGGTTGTATTTGTCGTGGTGGAGGTAAAGAAATATTTTGGACTCACTGCACACCACTTCTGCACTGTAAAAGGAGGAATAACCTCTCCCACTCCAGCCATGATGTCTCACCTTCATGAATCTCAAGTGAAAATGGCAGAAAATTGGTAAACAAATTAGGTCTCACATGGCCCATCTACCACTCACTGACTGGTATTGATGGGCAGCTCATTTGCTCAATGGATGGTGGGCCAAAATAATATAGGTACTGTAGTATTATTGTTTACAGTGGTACTTTCAGGTATGAAATGTGGCAGTCCTATATCCGCCTGTATGCTGGGATGAAATCATGCACTACAGTGACTCCATTTACCGATGGTTACATGTGGAACTACATTTTCCTCCCAAAGGCATGTCCTGGTACTTGCTTGTACAGTGCTACCTGCAGGGACCATTTGTGTGTATGGCATTAAGTACAATTGAACGCAATGCTTATCAGGTTTTCATTTCAGAAAAATTTAGTGATTTTGAAACAATAATGAGTTGAGTCTTAATTAGTATAATCATTGTGCCCAACCAGATGAATCTACACATTAGCTGTGCAGTGTGAGGAATACAGCTTCATTGTGTTATGGAAGAAAACTAAACAGCATTGAGTTCAGAAGTACAAAAGGTGAATTTCAAAAGATTCCTATAGGAAAAATACTTCTGCTTGTATGAGGTAACTGCTACTTTTTACAAGTTCATTCATTTGCAGTACACCTGCTTTTATACACCTGCTTTTAACTACCATTCTACTTGAGTGTCGACAAATAACATGTATGTTTGTCAGAACTTCTAAGTGTTTTAGGAAAGATGTCTTGAGAGGGGATTGCAAAGGTACAGCAATTGGTGGGCTGCAGGATTATTAAGCTTAATGGGAGCTAAACACGAGTACCTATTCAGAATACAGTTACAGTGGGTAAGATACCACTTTCAGGAAATACATTTGGATGTTGTATACACTATTCATATCTTAGTGGCTAAACTGTTTTTAACACTGAGAAGAACAGTCATGCCACCTTTGTCAGTTGTGATGGCATGTGATTATTTTGTGTGGGGGATGTGCTCAGTAAATGTATGTACCTGACATTAATTAAGAGTGCGGATATAACTGTCAGGTACACAAACAACATTGTCTATGGCCATGGAGGACACTGGTGGTGTAAGGATGTGTCATGGCCATTGAGGCACAAATCTGGTAATTTCACTGCTTTCCATACCAACAGAGCAATGCCTAAAAACAGGGCAAGCAGAACCATACTGCTGAATCTGCTAGACATCCACACTTAAGCCTAAGTTCTGGAATGCAGAGAATGGCTACAATCATTCCCCTGCACAAAGGAGATCCAACCAGTGATCCGGGTAACTACAGCCCCATAAGTCTTACCAGCCTCATATGTAAGATCATGGGAAGAATCATCATGCATGTGATAAATGAGGACATAGGTAGCCTGCAAATGCTGGACCTGCCATAGTTTGACTTTGTTAAATGAAGGTCATGCCTATTAAATCTGGTGGACTTTTTTGAGAGTGTCACAAAAGCATTGAATGAAGGTAAGAGGTAAGGCTGTGCACACAGCTTACCTCAAACTTGCCAAGGCTTTTGATACAATAGCCTTCTCAGGCATTATAGAGAAGCTCACTAATTTAGGTACAAATATTTTTATCACCCGTTGGATAGCCAGCTGGCTCACTGACAGACCCAAAAGCTCAAAATAGGTGAGGCCATCTCCACTATGAGGTCAGTCACTAGCGGAGTATCCCAGGGCTCGGTACTGGGCCAGCTCCTTTTTTGCCATCTATTTCTCTGAAATAGAAGCAAATGCTGAAGGTTTATGGCTGACTAAGTTTGGAGATGATTGCAAGCTGGGGGTTATCATCAACTCCCCTGCAGCCATAGCTTTCTTCAGAAGGTCTGTCTCTGACTAATAAATGATGCCAAAGTCATGGTCTAGAACTCAATGCTAAGAAATGCATAATTGTACCCTTTGGGAAATCAGCCATCCCAGCTAAATACCATGTTGATAATACACCCCTAAGAGTCGACTCAGTTGTCAGGGATCTGGGTACGCACGTAATCAGTAGACTTAACTTCAACCACCATGTGGCCACAGTGGTGAGTAAATCCTTTTATGTTGCTCAGCTTATAAGAAAGTACAAGGCATCTAGGTCCAAAGAGGTCATTATCCTATTGTACTCTGCCCTTATCAGACCAATCACAGAGTACAATGCTCACTTTGGTATGTACAAACCTGCCTTATGCAGAGTGCCTTAAAGCCCTTTCCCTCTACTCAGTCTCCTATAGATTGCTGAGGGGTGATATATGCCTAGCTTACAAGGCATCTGCAAACCCACACTTATGAACCTCCTACATATTTGTAAGTCAAGGAATACCATAAATAAAAAGTCTAGGGACCTGAATTTTATCTGTGACATAAAAAGTACATGCTGGAGAGACAGATACGTACCCCAGAGAATGCCCCTCCTATGGAACAGGCTTCCCATCCATGTGAAGCTGAGTTTGTCTATTACTCAGTTTAAACACAACCTAGACAAGTGGATGGGGAACAGGAAATTTACACTGGGCCCGGCACCCATGTCCCTTATGGACACAGGTAGCTTATAAATGCCCTCAATGTCCTATTTGGATGCATGATATCATTATTCTTTTGGGAAAATTTGGCTAGGCTTAGAAAGTCCCCTTGGGTCATTAGCCTAGTAACAGTCTATGAATCTATGAATCTATGAGATGTTACTCAAGGCCCTTCATCTCCATGGATGATGACCCTTTGAACAGCATGCAGCTGACCAGGTCTACTGTGACTTTGCCTGGGATGATAGGGTGACAAATGTTAATGCAGCTGATGGCCACAACCACAGTTATGAAATGGTGTGCTACAGGGCCAGTGATATTATAAGTGGTACCCATCAAAGAGCATGACTCTTGGCATGAAAATGTAGGGAAACAGGTGGGGGACCATTGAATATAACACCTCTCATTAGCACAGAGGAATTCCTGGCCTCTCACAGAGGGAATGCACCTCTACAGAGTCCCAAAGTACAGTGCTGGATGTTGGGACAGAGCAGGACAGGCCCCAGAGATAATACAATGGATATATAGGTCTATTTTTGTGTACCAGTACCTCTAAGTCCTCTGCACTCCTCTGACACTATCAGACTTATTAAAGTGTTCTGATTTACAGTATAGGCACATTAGGGGTTTGACATCCACAACCATCTGCAGAAGGTATGCAAGTAAAGTGCTAGTTTTTATCATGCTTCTGTTTGTAAAACTCAGTTGCATGTATGCGTATGGTGCTATGTCATACATACACTGGATATTTTGTGCTTTGGTGTATTCACAGGTGCTTCTTTATCTGACACCAGTGCTGTGGAACTGTCCCCACCCCGATGTTGGAGGATATACAGCCTCTGATAAAGGTGGAAGGAATGAGCTAGCACAGTTACGGAGGACAGACAGTGTGTATTTGACACAGGGAATATGATGGCCATATCCCCAAAACAGACCATGGCGACAGCCTCTATGCCTGTGGATACCCAGGCTACCCACAACTCACAGGAAGAACTGGTTAATGGGAACACTAGCAATCAAAGAAGTGTGCTAGCCCCCAGTAGACACATATAAAAATCTGTCCCTAGAACTCATAAGCAGAGAAGCCCACATTGGAGGTGGGTGATGGTGTTTGCTGGAGACATGGTCAGCACCCTTCCTCTGAGGTTGGTGTTTCAGTTGTCACACCCCAGAATATGTGCAGGGTCATTGCAGTGTGGCATTGTGAAGAAACAGGGTAATACCACCACAGCTGTGGTAGAGATAGTAAGGGTGTAAAACGATGTGCATGATAACCTACAGGAGTGCACATCCTATACATCAGTCATACCTTGGAGCATGCAGCACCTTCTGTGGCTCACCTGCTATGGGCGAGGCCCATTCATAGAGACAGTCAGTTGCTACATCCCTAGATGATTGCCAATATGCCAGTGGATACCCAAGATTCTGCTCCCACAGTGCTAGCTCTCCCATGGTAACATCTGTCGTGGAGGTGTCTATACCCCAGAGAGGATATATCTATTATAATAGCTATTGCTACAATGGCACATATCATTACAGATGTCATTAAAGGTCATAAAGCACACCAGCATAGACAGGGTTGTGAGACATCTAGTGCAGCTCCTGGTGGAGTCATCTCACATGGCTGGGGGCATACTCAGGATGCTGGACCCTCTGCCATGCATACCCTGTACATGTATAATAGATCAAGCCACACAGCTGCAAATAGTGCTGAGACTGTCTCACTGCAGAACCATACTCAAACCACCAGAGCCCTTACTATTTCTTGCACCTCCACTGACACCAGCCCTTCTCAACTAGTGCTACATTAAAGGTCCCCTTCATCATCAGAACTGATGTTTTAAAGAGAGGCATGCCTTACTTTCATATTCCTCAGCTCTCACACACTTCACTGTGATAGACATCCACACATGTACAAATGATGACAACTGTGCTCTCTTCTTTCTACACTGTTACTTATGTTGCCTATGTCTCATGCACTATGTGGACAATATATGGATGGGTAAGCACAACCTGGTGCTGGTTTGCATGCATCACTTTTACAGTAGTGTATCTCCTTTACACTTGTCTAGTATGTTCTATATCTGTGTGCATTACACTTCCTCTTAGTCAGTGCCACTACATGCTGCACCTTTCTTTCTGGCATGATCATTCATTGCGGCTGGTTCCTTTACTGACTCCTTATTTGACTCAGCCTTCATTGCCTGGTGTGCTGGTGGCTGATGCCTCTGCAACTGCCCACCCTGCTGTACCTGCTACTTAAGTATGATATTAAGTAACGTTGCACACACTGACACTATTTTTGAACATCTACCAGGGTCATACTGAAGGGCAGCATCTGATGAATCGAGATGGTGAAAGTGTGGCTTCAGTAGCTGAAACACCCTCTCAATAACGTTTTTTGTTTGGAATTTGGCTTCTGTGTATCTAAGACCTGTTTGATTTTTGTGGACGTCATGTGGATGTCATGAGAGAGGGTTCCAGGGCATATCTGATGTCACCAACAAGATGCCCTTGTGGAGAGTCAGCTTTCTCAAACCACTGGCTCAGGTCACACGTGTGATGTATGTGGGAGTAGCAATAACTGCCTAGATAGCCTGCTATAACATTGTAGATGATAGTCCATGCATTAAGGAATGCCAGGCAGTTGATGGAGTGATACCATTTGTGGTTCACTTGCCTCTTTCCCCGTTCAACAGTTGAAGTCTTTATTTCAGTGTGGGTATAGCCTATTGCCCCTAGTAACTCAGAGAAATGGGTTATATCATGGAATACTCACATGTTGCTGTGTCTCTCCTCTGTGGTAAATGAAAACCACATATGTTCCCCCATATGCTGAAGCATGGCATTGAGGAACGGATGGAATATTCTTGAGGAATATGCCTGAGATATCCCCACTGTGTCTGCAGTATGTTGCTGAGATGTCATTATAGCTAATAAACATAAAGTTGCATATACCTTAATTTCATTGGAATAGTTACTCTGCAACTCTCATGAGGCTGCAGACAAGGCCAACACATGTCCACAGTTTCTTGGCTGGTGCCTCTGTTTACATGGCACTGGCCTACAATGTCATTGTAGTGGAGTCCATGAAATGTTAAATGTGGTCCAATAATCTAGTTGTTCTCTGGGGTGATGTCTAGCATTGCTGGGTATGGCAGTGGCAATAAGAGCTTCTGCAGATACACATTTACTAGACCTGCAGCAACCCTTAACATTAATTAGTGATTTGCCGAATCTGAACTTGAGCATTTGGCCATATACTGCAGTTTTCCATCATTTCTCTGCTCAGCCTGATAGACATGGGTATCCTGAGGCAAAACAGCAATTGTCTCATGTTTACTGACAATGACTAACTCCATAAACAAACAAATACTTTATGTGAGAGATGTAGTTACACTATGAAATTGGAGGCAAGACTCTCACATAAGGACAAATCAAATGCCAAACAGGTTGTCAGCACACACACACTTCCCACACTAAATAAGGATATGGCACATAAACCCACATATGCTGAGGTACTCACTAGTAACTTACCAAAAGATCAAAAGCCTCCCAAACCGAAACCACTTACATACATAATGCAAAAACAACCACAACACATAATAACATACACATCAGTGTCTCAACAAATAAGCCCATAAGTTATAACACCACAAAACCTAAAATATTGGTCATAGGTAACTCTATTGTGAGACACACGGCTGTTCCCCTCACTAGGCTGGATAAGGAACAGGTTACGGTTAGCTGCCTGTCAGGTGCCAGGATCCGTCAAGTCACTCAAGCACTCATGTCACTCAGCCACAAGTACTGGTATGACTCTGCCATAGTCCATATGGGGTGAATGACTTGAGACATATCTCACCGGACTATATGAAGAGAGACTGACTGATTATGTGTCACGGGCAGGTATAAGCCTTAGCCTTAAGCAGAATTCTGCCTTCTCCAAGGATGATGTCACAATACAAACAAAAAATGATTGACTTAACAATTGGTTTGGCTTCTGGTGTCTGTCCAAGGGGATCCAATATCTGTCAGCATGGGAAGACATGGTTGACAGGCCATGCTGCTTTTCTGGAGATGGGTACTTATCTTCTCTAGGCTTTTGGATATTGGCAAAGGCATTAGCCATCCCTATTGTGCCTTTTTTGAGGTAGTATCAAAATAGCCAACCTCCCAAAATAACAAAATCCTCTCTAGATAAACTCAAGGTACTGCTGTTTAATGCTAGGAGTCTAAAGAAGAAGCTGCACTCCCTGGAAGCACTCCTCTCTTTAGAAGATGCTGATGTCTGTGGAGTCACTGAGACATGATTCAAAAGTATGGAAAGTACCTCAGCCGTGCAAGGCTACAATGCCTCCCATATGTTCAGACCACAAACTGAGCGTGAAAGAACCAAATGAGGAGGTGTATCCATCTTCATTAAGGATAAGTCCACCTCGAGACTGGTTAAACAGTATGACTCTCTTGAAACACTCCATGTCCAATTAACTACAAGCCCCCTTCCATATCATAGCTGTCTATAGGTCCCCCACCATGAAACAGGAAAAGCATACCGCATACCTGGACTTACTGGAGTCACGTGCCCTACAGTCCATCACCTTGCTCATGGGTGATTTTAATTATCCTACTCTCGACTGGAAAACATACATGACCACAAACATGCTGGCTCAGAGGTTCATAGACTGTGTTAGTGCAAATGTTCTGGAACAGCTAGTCAGACTACCCACAAGAGGTTCAAATGTCCAGGACGTAGTACTAACTAACATGGAATAGCATTGCACCCCCCATGTGATGTCTTCCCTGGTAAGATCAGATCATAAATCAGTCTCGTTAGATGTAATTATAAGACCTGATACACCATCAAGCTAAAAAAACTCTTAAGAATTTTTCAAAGATAAATTACCTTCTACTGAGTTATGATATAAGAAGTTTCAAAGCCCCCTCAAATGCAGATAACATGGTCTGTTAAGCAGAGGTGTATACCAATGCCCTGTATAACCACTTAAGTAGTTGTATAGAATTGGCTGGTGAAAAAACAAGCCAACCTGATGGACCCCTAGTATAAACAGGCTATACAACAGGACAAAGAAACTAATGTTCAAGAACAAGAGGGAACTGGCCCACCAGAGGAAGAAATCCCTCTCTCACTTAAACAAACAAATTAGAGATCTTTTCAAGTCTTCCAAAGCTAATTACAAAGCAACAATAGTCTCCCTAGTTAAGGATAATCACAAGGTATTCTTTAACTACGTCTGAAATCTAAAAGGGAATATCCAGCTATGTGCTAAACTGGTCGTGGATGGCACCAACCAACCTGCTAGCTGACAGATTTTAGCAAACTTCACACCCCTGTCCCCTCCAATCACCCCCAAGGTATACCTGCCACCATTACTCAGCCTATTATCTCAAGAGAGCAGGTCATCTTGGTACTCCCTAAGACCAAAAACATGGCATCAGTGGGACCAGGCAACATCCAAGGTTGCCTTTTAAACAACTTAAAACATGACCTAGCAGACCCACTTGGATCCCTGTTTAACCAGAGCCTGCAAACTGGCTATGCTCCAGTGGAATGGAGGACAGCAACAGTAATCCCTCTTCACAAAGGGAGACCATCAACCAACCATGGGAATTATAGGCCCATAAGCTTGATTAGTGTCATCTGCAAGGCAACTGAAAGAATCATTATGGACCTTATTAACAAAGACATAGGTAATCTCCAATCTCTGGGCCCATTTGCCTATTTGTTAAAGGTAGATCATGCCTGAAAGACAGTGCATACCACCTGTCCTGACATAGCCAAGGCATTTGACACAAAACCCCACTCAAGTATTATAGAGAAGCTCTCCCAACTACATTACCAGATGGGTAGTAAACTGGCTCACAGACAGGACACATACTGTCAAAATGGGTGACTTCACTTCTAGCAAAAGACCAGTCACCAGTGGTGTACCACAGGGTTCTGCACTGCGTCACTTACTGTTCAGAATTTATTTCTCAGAAGTCCAGACGAACTTGGATGGTCTGTGGCTGACCAAGCCTGATGATGATTGCAAACTGGGAGCAATCACTGAGTCCCCCGACATTGTTAATATACTGCAGATAGGGTTAACGCAAACAAATGACTGGTGCCAAAGCCACAGATTAAAGCTAAATGCAAAAATATGCTTTATTGTTCCCTTTGGGGAAGCTGACATCCCTGCTAATTACATTATATACAGAATCCCCCTAAGTGTAGACACAGTGGTATGTGATTTAGGTACTCAGGTTGATAGCAATCTGAACTTTGACCACCATGTATCGACAGTAGTAAGGAAATCCTTCTATGGGGCGCATCTTATAAGTAAAGGCATTGCATCTAGATCTAAGGATGTTATAATTCTATTATACTATGCCCTCATCAGACCAATAACTGAGTACAATGTTCCCTTATACATGCAACTCATCAGACACCTGTAACAACTGGAGAGACCATAGAGGCTTCTTACCAAGAAATTACAAGGTACACAAAACAAGTCTTACGTGGAAAGACTGAAAGCCCTGTCACTGTATTCTGTCTCCTACGGGTTGTTAAGGGGTGACCTGTGCCTGGCTTACACGGCAGTCTCTGATCCAGCCATGATAAAAATGCTACACATTCATAAATCAAACTACAGGTGGGTCACTTACTCCAGGGATTATAACCTAGCCTCTGACATGAACAGGTCATCCAGGAGAGATAGATACATCTTCCAGAGACTGCACCTTCTCTGGAGCAGGCTTCCAATTCACGTGACACAGAGACCCTCCCTGACCCTCTTCAAATGCAACCTAGATCAAAGATGGGTGACTGCATATTTACTCCTGGGGTGGCACCCATTTCCCTCCTGGACAGAGGATGTCAATATTAATTACCATAGACCATTACCTCTGTGAACTTCACTCACCTAACCACCGGCAAATGGGGCAACTCGGGATAAATATGGCTAGGGTTGTAGGGGCTCTACGGCCATTAGCATAGTAACCTACTACATACATATGAACCTATACAGGGGCAGCTTTGTTGTGCAGCATTTATGTTTTTCTGAATCATGATGCCATCTTGTTTTTCCTTATTAGTATACACAGAAATGCTCATTTTAATATTTTTCTTTACCATGTCATTATATGGCTATCAGCATATATCACATCTGGCCATGCTGGTTGGCCTTGTAGTGTCTCTGAACTTAGTTTTCTGAATCACACACACCCTGCAAGGGTCTGCTCATTGTGCAAATTTGCATACTATGATATGCCAAAGTTTTCTGAATCTGGTCCACTGCCACTGCACAAATGATATTCACAATCAGTGAAAAGCTAGGAAAACTTGTTGCAGTCAGAGCATGTTATAGTGTTTCAGAAGCACCAGGCAGTCCCCTACATGGCATGATACTAGTTTGTTCCAAGGATAGCAAGCTAGAAAGTAGTCAGATAATTTCATGTGGTGAGCCTCTGTAGAATATTTAATGTGTAGGTCTGAAGAACATACTAGGTGATAACTGAAGTACAAAAAGAGATGATCTACCAAATTTAGGTGCAGTTTTTATACAAAAGAAAAGTGGGGTATGGCAGATAAATATTCTTTTGTTGTTTTTATATGATGGGTTTCTATACTCTACAGAGTGTAACTAGCTGACGTGTTCAGCAACTGAACGTCTGAGGGTCTGAAGGAGACTAGATGAGTGGTGGGTGGTGTTCAAATAGTGAGAGGCTGCAGCACAAGAATGAGGTGGGTTTCACTGAAAGGAGACAGAATGGACAGTGAGTGGGGAGATTTGTGCCCACAATGTGCAGATGGGGAGGTTAGGAAGGGAACGGGGATAGAGTGTGATGTGGGAGAGCCAAGAGGGAATCTGATATGGACTGTTGCTTCATCTGTATGTCTGAGGTGCAGCAAAATTATCAGTGTATTTATTAACCGTTTGTAGAGGTGGGGGAGGAAAATCCCCAAAATAGATGCTGAAAGGAACTTTGTTCTGCATGAAAATGGATGAGGAATAGTAAGCCAGTTGTAAAATGTTATGTGACATGAACAGTTTTTGTGTGTTCCCTCGCACGTGTGTAGGTGTCTTTAATGTTTTTGTAGTAATCTACAGCTGGGTGTGGGCAGTGCTGGGTTTATTCAAGGCTGGTGTAGACTTGATCATAAACGTCTGGCACTCATGATCAAATAGCTGCATTCCTGATAAAAAATATTATGTGTTGCCCTTATTAATATATATGTATATATGTGTATATATATATATATATATATATATATATATATATATATATATATACACACATGCATGCATGTCACCTTTTTAAATAATGCCATTGTTTGTTTTCATTGCATCTGCATCTGTTGTCATCTTACTAACTTACTGTACATACATGGGGCATGTATGAGCTAATGCTTGCACAGTGCATTGGGGTAAATTGAGTTTTTGTCTTTTTTTACTTTAAATTAGTCTTGAATGCGGATACATCCTACTGTTTACAAGAGGATACGTGGACTACTGACACTAATTTCTTAAATATTTTTTAGTTCATTTTTGTGCCTTCGGGGAGGGAGAAGCCTGTCTTCCCACCTTGTTGACAGCTGTGTTTTCTCAGATTAAGTGGAAGAATAACATGACAGCTGTAGCTTTTGTTTTTAATAGCTGCAGCCAGACAGACTTATTCCTTTGAGTAGTAATGGATTTACAACAGGCAAATGGATTGCTTTATCAAATCAGCATGCATATGTTTGCATATCATTTACTTTTTATTGTATATTTTTAATTACCTTTACTTTTGGCTGCTTCTTTTCAACATTGTAGTATGACATTAATGTACAGCTGCAAATTCCAACTCTGTTAGATCGCTTTTGCTTGATGGTTGTACAAAAACATAAACTGCCAATGACCTCATGCCTAGTTTTAATAGTTATAAATACCAGCTTCCCTCCACAGCTGAAATAATATTCAGTCTCTACAAATATTTGTAAAGGACCTTCAGCCAAGGATTTCCATGATGTTTTGGGCTCATTGATCATTCTGAGCACCTACTCTAGTTAAAAAATATAGTCAGTAAACTGCACTAATTATTTAATTTCTTCCAGGAAAGAGATGAGGCTCCATCTTTTTCTACACTGATCCGGGTTATTTATATATATTTTTTCTTTTTTCCTTAAGACTGTTAAATTTGAATTTTATATTCTTAGACATCCAGAGGAACTATTTAGGTGTTCATTCTTCACTTCAAGCAGAACTGTGCCTCATAAATTTCTTAAAGTTTATACCTTCTGTTGTTTGTCCAGTAAATTAGGCTGGTGTAACACATTTTTGAAGCCTGTTAAAATATCTTGGGATACTTAAACCACGAACTAAGAATTTTATTTAGTAAGGAAATGTAAACATAGCAAAGTTAGATACAGAGACTGCTAAAATACATACATACAATAAAAACAGTAACTTACTTCACTGTTTACATGCTGTTATTGTTCCTTAAAAGAATTGCAATAGGCCATGCAGTGGCCTCATCTGCTGTTTCACAAGTCCCAACTAACTGACATCCACCCCAGTTCTCCATAAAAATCTAAATAACAGCCAAGATACATAGCACATTGTAGGCAGCTCCAAGGCACTAAGATTCCTGAAAGAAAAACTAAAACCATATTTGTATGAAGTGATTTATATAATTACATAATAAAGGCAGCATGTTAAACAGCAACAGTAATTATCAGATAACAGAGGACTGAAACATTTATGTAATTCATATCAGATGATTAAACCTTAAGGAACCCAATGATCAAAGTATTAAAGCACACAAATTATTAAGAAATAAAGTACGCTAAACAGTGCAAGATAATCTAAACATCTATGGCAAGCAGCCTTCAGTAGTGCTTTGCAAGACTTTAGAAGAAGTGCTCATAATATATGAATGGTAAGCTTGAAGTCTGCAAGGATACAATAAGGTCATGGGGGATTAAAGTACTCCAAAAGTGGAATGGGGAAAACTGTCCTCGGATAATGAAGACATTAATTCTATAATTATAAAAAGTCAAGAGTTTGGTTATTCAGAAACAGTAGATAAAGTCACTAGAAAGAATAATACTTCATTTGAATTAAAAATAATGAGATTGTAAATTACTGAAATATTGAACAGGGGTTATATGGCTCAGATCATATGTATATATCATGAGAAGTTACCAAGGCCCTGCAAAAGAAGGAATACATAGATCAGGTAACCAAATGAAATTCTGTAGATCAGACTGTCCTGCTATTAACAGGGAACTGTCCAAATGGACTGGAAGGAAGACAATTCATAGGATTGTACAAGTGATTTCAGACATATGGTATAAACAAATGTATTCCATTATTGAAATATATGTACCCTATCAACCAGCAACTAAACATTAAAAAAGAGTATATGAATGGTGGATCCTGAAGTTAGAAAGATTAGAAAGGCTAAAGAGAAACTGTTGGCTAAAATGTAAGACAAAAACTAAGCATGAATATCTTAAGAATAGGTCTTAGTTTAGGTGTTTACTAAGAAAAATGAGAAAAAACATATGAGCTGTATTTGTGTTAGTACACAGTTGATAAAAGGCCTTATACAGATATCAGAGAAGTTATAAAAAAAATTCCAGCAGTTCTATAACCTGAATTACCTACCCTGCACTCTTCTTAAAATCTCCTGCTCAACATCCTTCTTCCTTCTATAACAATAACATGAACACCTCTCTCATACTAAGACATCACTCAACTTCAGCTCACTGTCTCTAATCATGTAATCTCTGATAGCTCTTTAAATATCTTATTAGAATTGTTTCAGGCCTCATTTACCACATACTAATTATGTAACAAATAATATGACTATTGACTTGTCCTTACAGATTTTCTTCAACTCATGTTATTTTCACTACACTCTGCTATAAAACATATGTTCTATGTTTTTCTCATTACAACATTATTTCACTCTTATGTTCTGTAGTGTAACATGATACTCTGTGATTCAAAATATCTGTACTTGATTTTTGAACTATTGCGATTGTGGAACTTTTTTCCCGTGCCTCTGCTGAAAATGGGCACATTCAAAAGCAGATGCTATATATTCATTAGATAATATATTCATTAGATAACTATCAGCCAATAAGTTTGACGTATATTATTGGCAAATGCTTTGAATAAATACTTTATGTACGAATAACAGAGAAATTAAAACCAGATCAGGATATTTCAACATTTTTTGTGAAGGGAAACCATGCATTTCTAATTTAATTTATTTATTTTATTTTTATTTTCCATTTGTTTACCGGGTTAGTCCGACTGGACACAAGGTGATCATTTTCAGCAGAGGCCCGGGGAGAAAAGCTCCAAATACATAGTAAAAAATTATAAAAAATAATAAAAATAATAAAAAAATTATATAAACAAAAAAAATATATAAACATAGCTATTTTGTACAAAGAACATACAATATATAAAAGGAGTAAAAATCAGTTTTACAATTGATGCAGCATACAGTGGTTAGAATATTGAGAAAGAATTAAACAAGATATTATACAACAAATACAGAATTGCTTGAACATAAATTCAAAAAGAAGTTTCCATAGACAAACATGGTCATAATCTAGAAATCATAACTATAAAGGTGGTCTAAACACCTGGTTCACAGTACTATGCACTAAGTGAAACTACACAGTACACCTGTGATCTAGGGATGTTGAAAGTCAGGAACAGGTGAAATTAGTCTGGTTCTGTACAGGAACATATCCAAGTTTTGAATAGGAGATCTTTTAGTAGGGATTTGAAAGTATGTTTACTATTTAGACATGTAATGTCAGGGGGTAGAGAGTTCCAGACCTTAGCAACTGCATAGGGATAAAGAGATTGACCTGAGCTATGTAAGCAATTGGTAACAGTCAGTAGGGTGGTATTGGAAGATCTTAGTTGACACGCAGTATTATGGAAGGTGAGTAGACCAGAGAGGGCAGGTATTTTATTTGGTTGGTATAGCAGTTGATAGGTCAGGAGAAGTTGATTGTATTTTAGTAGGCTAGGGAGTTCTAACCATCCTAGTTGTCTTAGGGAGAGGGAATGGTTTGAAAGAAACTTAGCACTGGTTGCAAATTTTGAGATTTTATTGTAGCAGGTAGATAGTTTCAGAAGGTCAGATTTGTTTAGGTTAGTTAGAACTGGGGAAGTGTATAGTAAGGTGGAGAGTAGATGGGTATGAGAGATAGTGATTTGGGATTCCTGTGTGAGGAAGCTGTTGCAGTGGTAGAGGGAACTTAGTTTTTTATGAACTTTGGCAATTATTAGTGCTATATGTTTGTCGAATTTTAGGTTTAGATCAATAGTTACACCTAGTAGCTTGGCTTAGGTTACTGGTGTGATGAGGGTATTGTTGGAGCATGTTACTGATAATGGCAAGGTAGGGGAGAAAGTTTTGGATGAGTGGAAGATCATGAGTTGGGTCTTAGATGGGTTTAGTATGAGTTGGGAGGAATTTAGCCATTTTTCTATAGTAATGAAGGCTTTCTGGGTTCTATCTTCGAGTAATTGTAGAGTGGGGGCTGAACAAATAAGAGTGGTGTCATCAGCATACTGTACTATATTAGTTTGTTGAGTAGCCAAGGGGAGGTTATTGTTAAAGATGGAAAATAGAAAGGGACCAAGAATGGATCCTTGCGGAACACCTTTTCCCACTGGGAGGAGAGGGGAGAGAGAGTTTTGCCACTTAACAGCTTGTTGCCAGAGGGACAGATAATTTTAAACCACAGTAGAGAAGAGTTATCCAGACTGAGCTCAGAGAGCATCGATAGTAATTTGCAGTGGGATACCATGTGAAAAGCCTTTGACAGGTCTAGGAAGACAACAGATACTAAGTTACCAAAATCTCTTGTTGGTTGACGTGGTCAGTAAAGGATATAAGGGCAGAGGTGGTACTATGGTTTGGCCGAAATCCATATTGGGAATTTGCTAGCAGGTTATATTGAAGAAGATGATTCAGTAGTTGGGTGTGTACACATTTTTTCTAAGATTTTTGATAGGGGAGATAGTATAGCTATGGGGCGATAATTACTAAGTTCTTTCAAGGATCCACCTTTGTGTAGGGGAGCGATGTAAGAAATTTTCCAGAGAGGGGACAGTATGTTCCGCTATGGGTCTATTGATGAGTATGGAAATAGGGTAGGCAATGGCAGAGGCGGCAATACTGAGGTAATCAGCGGGGAGTTTATCAGCAGCGAGAGTAGTGGGTTTTAATTTGGCAAGGTGTTTACGAATTAGATCAGTTGGAACTGGTTTGAGAGAGAATTGGGTGTTGGTCATATGGTGACAGTTTTGTATTTTGGGGGTATTTGTAGTAGCAGTAGTAGTAGTAGTAGTAGTGGAGAAATGGTTGAATAACTTTTGGATGGAGGAGGTGAAATAGTCATTAAACTGGGTGGCAATATCATTGTTATCACCTTCAATGTTAGGGTTAGGGGAAGTGATTTTGCCTGGTTGGAGAATGTGATTGATTGTGGACCAGAATTTTTGTGGATTGTTGTAGTGAGTTTTTTGTAGCTGGAAATAATAGTCATTACATATTTGTTTTTTTGCTTTGTTTCTGAGGTCTAGGAAGTATTGTCGATTTGTACTTGTTTTGTAGGCACACCAGGTTGCCTAAGCTATGTCTCATTGTTTGAGAAGGGATCTTGTGTCCTTTGAGATCCAGGGGGCTGGGTTGGTTTTAGTATGAATTAAACATTGTGGGGCCATAAGATTAAGGATACCCAAGAAGGTAGTATTAAAGTTTTCCACTCCTTCCTCTAATGGTAGAGTTTAAAGAGGTGACCAATTTATTTTTTTAAGGTGTTGATGAAGTGGTCTGGTAGGAAATTTTTGGAACTATGGATAGAAAGCCGGATGGGGATTTTATGGGTTTTGTGTGCTGTCTTAGTATAAATGTGGGTAGGTGATCACTGAAGGAGTCGGATAATGTACCAGATATATTAGCAGATGAAGGCTTGTTGGTTAGGATGCAGTCTAATATGGATTCCTTTTTGGTGGATTTGTCTATACGGGTGTGGGTTTAGATAAAGTCCCCGAGGATAAGTGTCTCCTGAGAGAGGCCAGTGGAAGTCAATTATGAAATGGACTCTAGAGTGGCAATATTGTTGTCTGGTGGTAAGTAGACACCAATAATGTTGAGTTGTTTCTGCTGGTTCAATTTTATATTTGTAAACAGGGTTTCTGCATAGCTGAAAGTTGGGATATCTTTACGTATTTGTTGGAGAGTAAGGTGGTGCCTGTAAAGTAGGGCAAAGCCCCCACCTCTGTTAGCTATTCAATCACATCTAAGGATGTTGTAGCCAGGAGGGGCTATGGTGGTATCTTTGATGTGGGACTTGAGCCAGGTCTCGGTTAGGAGTACAATGTCAGGGTTATAGAAGGATATAGAGGCATATAGCTCTTCAGTTTTATTCATGATGCTGTGGATGTTTATACTGAGTATTACAAGGTCAGAGGGTTTTTGCTTGCAAGGGATATTAGGTCCATGTAGGTTTGTAGCAGTAGGTATAGAAGTGGAGGGGCCTGGGTTAGGGTGGCTGTCACCACTGAGTGCAAGTTGGTTAGTAGTAGTGGTCAGTGTGTGTATTACCAGAATTCATGGGAAGCTGTTTGCATGGGGCTATCAGTGGATTCAGTGTGTTTAGACCTGTCTGAAACCTTTGACTCTGTTCCCCACAGAGAAATTATCATCAAGTATAAAACCAGCATAAATGGGTACATTACTAGGTGGTTAAATAACTGGTCAATGAGCAGGAAATTTAGAGTCAGGACTGAGGAAGTTATATATGCTGCAACTCCAATCTTTGTAGACATGCCTCAAGGGTTAGTGTTAGGACTAATCTTATTTATATCAATTCCTGTCTGAGATTCCGGCTTATAATGCCATATGAGTAAGGAAATTTGCTGAAGATACCAACATTGGAGAAATAATAAACAAAGGAAAAGATCAGGCTAAAATATACAACTATCTGGATGCTCTTTTTTTATAGTCACAAATGACCCATATGGAATTTATTGCTAGTAAAGTAAAGTTGTTCTATTTTTTAGTATTAATAGCTCTAATTACCCATATGCAATTGCTACAATAATTTTTGAAGGCATAGAAATGAATAAAAAAGTAGATACCTTAGTAAATAGTAGTATTAAATATAATTGTAATGTCTCTATTGTAATTAAGAAATATTATTCTGCAATTAACGATACTTTGCACAGTCTGATTGGTAGGGATGACAGGGTCCTTATTCCCATATACAAGGATACAGTTAGACTAGTAATGAAATAATGTGTGGCAGCATGTGACAACATCTGAACCTATTTGTGTAGGCTTGAAAGGATTCAGATGATTTTATAAGTCAGATTAGCCATGTGCAACAAAATTATCCACTGGTGTAGCAGAACAAGAAGACAGTTTAACTTCCAATAGTTTTATTTAGCACTTTTGTCTGACATAGGACTTCATCAGAATTCTGATGAAGTCCTGTGTCAGACAAAAGTGCTAAATAAAACTCACATTGTAAAATAAGAACCCAAAGTAGGAACAGTTCCACAGCTCACAATAATCCACACTAGCAAAGTTGCCAAAGAATATAAGATCCAAAAGGTAGAATACTTTATTTGTTGTAAAAACCAGTAAAACCTGAGTGCTTTTGTCCCAGAGTCAAAAGGACTTCATCAGAGTAAAGAATGTAACAAACTTCCTGAATTTAAACACAAAAGCCCCGGAAAAGGTAATCAAAGGGTGTATGAATTTAAAGGTACAGTAACATCAAACCAAACATCTCTTAGTAAACATTAAAAATCACATAAGCCTGCAAACTTATCTGAAATATGTATCACAATTACATAAATAACGTCTTGAAAAAAAAACATAGTATGCACGTAAGCAATTGCATTGAAGTGCATCTTCATAAACCTGTCATACAACAGGGAAACAGGAAAGAAAAGCAGGTAGCATAGCCTTGCCTCTTGTTGAATAAAAACACATCACATCCAGTACAGACATAAATTAAAAAAAAATGTATTTTTAGCTAAAAGCTTTAAGTTTTATATAGTACTGTTCTCCCAATGTTCCTGTTTCTATATTGGTAAAACTGAAAGGGCTTTAAATGACAGAATTTATGAATACCTAAGGGATATTAAAAAACAAGACAGTAGAAATAGCCTTTTTAAACACATCCAAAAGTACAATGACCATGTGTTTAATTTTTTTTGTAATTGATGCCCTTGATTTAGACCCCAGGGATGGACCTTGGAAAATTAACTTGGAATGCAGAGTCCCAGTAGCAGATTAGAACCAATGCCACCAGACTCTACAGTCTAAATGAAGGTATATCTCTTGCCTGTTTCTTAAAACTTTTACCTAAAGATACATATATATATATATATATATATATATATATATATATATATATATATTTTTTTTTTTTTTTTTTTTAAAGTCTATACTGAATGTAATGTGTTTTGTTCAACAAGAAGCAAGGCTATGCTGTCTGCTTTTCTTTGTTTCTCTGTTTGTGGCACGTTTATGAAGATGCACTTTAATCCAACTGCTTGGGTGCATGCTATGTTTTTTCAACATATCATTTATGTAATTTTTGCAACTTTATTTGACGTTAAATGTTTACTAATTGATGTTTGGTTTGATGTTACTGTACCTTTAAATTCAAACACCCTTTGGTTACCTTTTCCTGATTTTTATGTTTAAATACAGGAAGTTTGTTACATTCTTTATTCTTATGAAGTCCCTTTTGACATTTGGACGGAAGTGCTCAGGTTTTACTGGTTTTACAATAAATAAAGTATTCTACCTTATGGATCTTACATTCTTTGGCAACGTTGCTGGTGTGGATTATTGTGAGCTGTGGAATTGTTCCTACTTTGTATTCTTATTTTGCAGTGTGAATTTGTGCAGCTAAATAAAACTATTGGAAGTTACAACTGTCTTCTTTTTATGCTACACCAGCGGATGATTTTGTTGTTTTTGTTTTAGATTAGCTGTGTGAGTTATTTGAGTTATGGGGATAGGGTGAAAAAGCTTTCTTTGTACTCAATTTTTTATAAATTACTTAGTGATGATTTGATTTTAATATATAAATACAGTAATAGCAATGCTTTAGGAGCTACCCTAGGGGTTTGAGCTTAGGTCTTACTGATTAGGAACAAGAAATAATAGTTTATTAGTGCACAATTCTCTTTGTTATACAATTTTGTGTAGTAGGTCATTTCACAGTAGATCTGGAGACATTCTGAATGGACTTTCATTAAGTATCAGGAGAGCATCAAGTGTTGAAATATTTAAAGATGTGTGGACAAATGGTTTGAAAAAAGGAGTATATAATTATTTATCACATATAAAGTATCTTTAGAGACTCAAAATTTGAAATTCACAAATATTGAAACAATGAAACCTTGCACTTACAAGCCAAAAATCAATCATACATTTATAGATTGTGTACTGCACATTCACTGTTAAGTTTTGGAGAATGTAACTGACTTTAAAATGTTAATAAACATAAAAAAGTTAATCTGCCATTTAAAAATGTTATGCCTTTCCTGATACAGCTCTAATGACAGACATATCCACCCATTCTACAAACACTACCAAGTGCAGAACATGCTTCCTAGTAGAAAATTCAGAACTTGATATCAGTGAGAATTACTTTCTATGTTATGTTTCTAGACTGACTTCTATTTTTTTTTTTTTGGTTGCTGGTGGCAGATTTTGAAACTGTGCTATCCCAACATATGAAACATAAAATAAAGAGAGTGGATAAAAAAAAAAACTTTATTGCTTGAAATATAAGCATGGGATTTATGCATTTTAGGGGACTAAAACTCATTAATATACTATATTTTATAGCATTAAAAATATTTAATAATTTAAAGACACAGCAGTAGTTTCAGCACTTCGCATACAGATACTCCGAACTGTCATTCAGCCAGACCATGTGAAGAAAAATCACTTCTGTACCTAAATAAACACTATTCTGTAATTAAAACTAAACCTTAGTTCCAATTTGCTGATTTTTTTTCTTGGGTGTACATTTTAATCAATTAAATACTTTATTGCTCCCATCCAGTCTGTTTTAAGTATGAACTTTGCAGTTTATTGATTGCTGATATCATATACTTCTTCTCTGTAGTACAAAAGAGAATAATTAATCCCTGGGATTCAATAAAGTCCATGTAGGCTTCAAGGGAATCCTACATGGAGTTTACATGTGTGCGCGGTGATGCTCGATGAGCAGCAGAGCTCATTCCATACTCATGATGCTGCACACTGCATTTAACCATAAATAAGTGAGGTTTCGTGGCAAGCAACAGTGTTGTCTGCCAGGAAACTATGTAAGTGAGCACGGATAGCACTCCTATTTAAATCAGATCACTGACTGTCCACGGTTTTACATGGAATGCCACATTGATCACCAGAGCTTCAAGGATAACTCTCAATCTCTTAGTGCAAGACATCTGGATGAAGGTCAACATAATGAGGGGACAATGCCCCATAAATTGGGAAACATTAGACATATTTCCCCTATAGAAATGTGCTAGAATAACCAGGGGTTTGTGTTAAGATACATGTTTTGAAGGATTTAAAGTCTGAAATTGAAATGTATATAATATTGAGTCACATCAGTCCTGAGATTATCACAGTGATATGGCAGAAAGCCACAAATTTGGTAAGGAAAACATCTAGACATTCTGTGAAAATCTGGACAGCTGAGAAGTATGAATGTTAAGTACATGGTCCAAACACAGTACATGACAGTGTATCTACAGTGCAGATTATTGTGAAATCCCATTCCTGGCATTCTGTACTGAAGTAATGTAAATGATCTTTAAGGGTACATGGACTGCCATGGAAAATAAATACCCAGGAGAAGTGTGTGTATTGAAAAGGGACACACAGATGAATTGTAGGAATGAACACAGGGAAAGAGGACGGGTGAAACAACTTAACATGCAGCAGATGAGGGCATTTCAATGGAAGACGATTGTAGCAGCAACATCAATCACATGTCAATGTTGTACAGTAGGGACTGCACAGTGAAAATGTGCATTATGTGACTGTCACACAAGGTGACATAACAATGGGGAGGATGTCTGTGTGAGATAATCATCCTTACATGAATAATGCAGAGAAAATATGTCAGAGATATGATATACAATTAGGGTAGGGTGCATATTGTGAAGCTGTGCAAACTGATTTGCCTGAATATGAGTGTAATCTCAGCAGAGGTCTCAAACAAGTGGGACACAGGCAAAGGCTTATGCACAACATTAAAAGAAGCAGATGCAATCATGGACAATATCAGAATAATGTCACCTGTAATACCAGGCCTCTGACATAATATATGTGATTTAGAGTAATCAAAGATGAAACTGCACAAACACATTAGTGCAACTATTATGATACATCCACACTCTATGAGGGTAATCATGCATACTGTCCTGGTACTGCAACATCTGTTGGAGGTGTTAGGAGTGAAACTGCTATACCTGCATGCAGAATTATGAGCAGGAGATGCTTGCTGACTGGTGTGAATGGCATATTTATGAAACAATCCATGCTGTCACAAATGTTATCCATGCCATTAATGTTGTCAAACACCTGTGTATGTACTGTGTGCATCACCAGAACAGGTAGCACACATGCATCTAGTGTAACAACTTGATGATGGTTACAGACCATCAAACAGTAATGGTTATGCCACAAAAAGAATACCTAAGTATGGCCAATAAGATGTGTGACAGCTCACTGTGAAAAAGGTATAACACTTCAGTTACACCTCAGTGGAAGATGTGTAAAGAGGAACATTAAGAAGGGTGCATTGTACAAGTTATTGGTGTGATGAAGGCTGGGAAATATGGAGGTGTTATGGCCTCTGATGAGGATGTCCTTCACATACTCAGTACTTGTTTTACATACAAGGGAATAGTCAGCACTGTCATCACATGCTGGTGGATGTTCCACTTTCCATCTACCCCAGGACACAGGTAACATACCTATTGTTCTGATTATAGGGTGTGACATCCACATTATACTTGGGTTATGTGTTTGTTTTCCTGACGTAACAAATTCCCCCATGTTTTCTTGGGTTTACATTCAAAATCTCACAAGACAGTTAAGCAAACCTTGGAAGGTCAAATGTCACTGTTCCAAGGTTTTGTAACATTGATTTTTAAATGTTTGAATCCACAACAGTGAATGCATACTAGCATTCACTGTTGTGGATTTGTCATTTTGAATGGAGATCATACTATAGTGGGGATCAGGAAATGTACCCTTTCCCTTACTGTAGTGCAATCTTGGAGTTTGGATATATAAGTTGCAGGAGGGCATGCCCGTCTACAAAACATTAGTAGAACATAACCGGAAGTCCATTATGTTTGGAAAAGTCGACATTCCTGACTGCCGACTTTCTGAAATTACCACTTTCGGTGTTGTGAACAGTCAGAATTTGGATTTTACGACATTTAATTTGGGTTAGTAAAAACTCGCACAAGTGTGTTGTCAGATTTTGATAGCAAACTGTTTTCTTGTCATTGCCGGTGTTGTCATGGCTGTGGCAGCAATGTTATTGTGTGTTGATACTGTCTGTATTATACTAATATCACAGTTGGAGTCAATGATTTACCACAATCTGTAGTCCTTCAGGAAGCTGTTTGGGCAAAGGTTCTGTATGTCATCTGTGATGTCCATCACTTAAATAATGGACAGGAAAGGGCTTATCAGACAGCCCTGATGTACAGACCTGACTACTGGACCTCAGATATAGATCACTTTATACATGTCAACATAGATGCCACATATGTGATCCGCTGGTCTACCTACCTGGTGATATAGCCATTTATGGCCACATCTGTGAGTGTTGATTGAATACCTCATTGTGGATTTGTGTCAAATGTCTTGACCTGGTCAAGTTCAACAGGATGATAGTGTCATCATGCATGCTCTCAATGACCTCTTTGAGGACATCTATCAGATGTAACAGACATGCTGTAGCATTAGCAACTCACACAGGTCTGTTACACATAGCCAGGATATTACTAGTATCTATTTAGAAAAGGTCCATGATAACACGTTGGTCTACCTCACAGTTGAGGAGAGTCAGGATGTGTCTATACATGCATGCATAAGGTGCTGTACCCCCATCTCAGATGGATGCATGTTGATGTACACCCTTCTATGGGTACAAAGCCCATGTGGAGGGTGCGTTGAAGTGTGCATTCAAATGCATCAGGAAGGTGTATGTGCTGAGTCACACCATAGGCAATCTGTGATGTTATCACAGTCCATTGATTCTGTGTGATAGGGCTGGATGAAGGTAAGACAGTGCATACTGCCTATCTTGATCTGGCCTAGGGTTTTGACACAATCCCCTAAGCAGGTATCATTGAGAAACTCTTCCAGCGGAGGATTAACTCTTACATCACTAGATGGGTAACCAACTGGCTCACAGACAGAACCAGACCTCTCAACCAATCGGGGACAAATTTCAACAGAATCAGGGACAAGTCAAGAAAAAATCAAGGACAATCAGGGACACTTTTTAAATATTAGTGCTATTAACTTGAAACATTGACAGAATCGGATCATATGAAGTAATACACATTTTCTGAAGTAAAAGAAGTCTATAATTCTTAATTATTGTCATTATTCATTAAGTGTAATTCACCACCTTTCCTTCAAAAGTCACTAGTTTTAGGAGGGATTAAGAGGGACAAAGCTAAAATCTGAGTCAAAATCAGGGACAGTTGAGAGGTATGGACAGAACACATACTGTGAAAGTTGGTGAATCAACTTGTACCAGTAGAGTTGTCACCACTGGTGTACCACAGGGATCTGACAGGGATCTATGCTTGGCCCTTTACTGTTTAGAATCTATTTCTTGACAGCTCAGGCTAAAGTATATGGCCTTTGGCTTACCACATTTTCTGATTCTTGCATATTGGGTGCAATCATTGAGTCCGCCAATGATGATATACTATGGAAGGGGCTAACACAGACAAATGACTGGTTACAAAGCCTCAAAATCTACAAATAAATGCAAAAATGTTTCTTAATCTTGTCCATTTGAAAAGTAGAATTCCATGCTAATTACAGCACTGACAACAGTCCTGCTATGCTGAAACCCAGTAATGCAAGCACTGGGAACACATGTAAATAGCAATCTGAACTTTGACCACCAAGTGTCCACACTGATATTGAGAGCCTATGTTGTGCACATCATAAGTCACACCATCATATTCACATCTTAGGATTGTATGACAGTACTGTACTCCAACCTCATCATAACACTAATAGTGTATAGTGCTCTATTTTGCATGTACCACACCACACACATGTAGCAGCTGGAGAAACCACAGGGCCTACAAACCATGCATGATGGATGTGGCTAGACTGAAAGCCATGTCAATGTAATCTGTATAGTATAGGATGAGGTGACTTTTGCCTGGGTTCGAGACCAGTCTCTGAACCTGCCCTGGTGGAAATAGTGGATATCCACAAATCAGATATAGCTGATGACATCAGCAGTATCTGTTGAGGAGAATATGGTAATAACAGTGTCCCACATGCTGGTATAAAAGGCAATGTCAAGCAAGAGCACAAACACACACATGCACACACACACATACACACACGCACGCACGCACGCACACACACACACACACACACACACACACACACACACACACACACACACACACACACACACACACAGTTGACTGCAGTGAGAATAGAACCCCTACCTGAGTACACAGACTACATAAGCCAGTACTTTACACAAGCTGCATGGCACAAGTCTGACTTTTAGAAGCTACTGGGAGTCCTGCAAGTATCAAAATACTGTCAATCTATGGGATTGGAGCAGTGACTGTAGGATACACACTTCTGCTCATCTGGCTAGACACACACACACACACACACACACACACACACACACACACACACACACACACACACACACACACACACACTTGACTGCATTGAGAATAGAATCCCTACACAAGTACACAGACTACAGAAATCAGTAATTCATGCGCCATGGCACAAGTCTGACTTTTATAAGACTGCAGGTCAACTTATAGTAGATGACATCAGCAGGGCATGTTGGAGAGAAGATGATGGGAGACCTGCATAGGTTCATAGCTTCCTAGGTTCATAAGACATTACCAGCCTAATGACCCTAAGGTGTTTACAAGACTAGCTGTGTAAAAACACAAGTACCCTTATTGAGCATAGTTTGATGGTCATTCTTAGCAGAGCAATTTTCTGATCAACACCAACTGGCCCTGTCCATGAGGAATATAGATGCCACCCCACGGGTGAATTTACAATCACCTATCCAGTTGTCAAAGTTGCGCTTGAATAGGATCATTAAGGAGCACTGCTTCACATGCAGTAGGAGCCTATTATAGAGGAGTTGCAATCACTGGAGACATATCTGTCTCCCCAGCATGTTCTGTTTATGTCTCATGCTAGGTTGAGATCCCTGGATCAAGTTATTCTTGTCATATTTGATTTGCAGTTGTCCAGCACTTCCAATAGGGCAGGGTCTGAGACTGCTCAGTAGGCCAGGCATAGGTCACCTCTCAGCAGACTGTGTGATACTGAGAACAGTGATAGGTCTTTCAGTCTTTCCATGTATGTTATGTTTTGGAAGCCCTGGATTTTCCCAGTCACAATTTTCTCTGTTTTCTCCAGTTGTTTCTGGTGTCTGGTGAGCATGGTACTCAGTTACTGGTCTGATAAGGGTAGAGTACAGCAGAGCTATGACCTCCCTGGTCTTTGATATGATGACCTCATTTATGAGGTGTGCAATGTAAAATGTGTCTCTCACCACTATAGACACATAGTGTTTGAAGGGTAGATTGCATCAACATGTGTTCCCAAGTCTCTCAATCCTTTTTTTTTTTAGCTTAGAGGGGTGCTATGTGTATCATAATTAGCAGGATAATTAGTAGAATATAAAACACTATGTAATAAAGTCAAAAAATGTGTTACCTTAGACCTCAAAGCCTATTTCTCCACTCTCCAAACCAAACTATTTTGGAAAGGAATCTCATCACTTCTCAACCCAAGAAAAAAAGAAAACCCTTGCCTCAACCTAAATGCCTCTGACATGGACTTGGCCACCCAATTTAACTCTTTCTTCATAGATTCCATAATCAAGCTAACATCATCCTTCACCAAACCTCTACAACCCCTCCTCAGTGTGCTCCCATCCCTTCCTCCCCTAGCATTCCTTGCCCCCAACCTCCACCTTTCTCTATCAATCCCATCTCTATATCCACCCTAAGAAAAACTTCTCCTACAAATTAAAACCTGGTTCCAATGCCCCTGATGAAATTCCCTCCTACTTCCTAAAAGTAGCCACAGAAGCAATTGCTCTCCCTGTCAGCAAACTAATTAATCAGTCTATCTCAGAAAGCCAGGTGCCCCAGCTCTGGAAGAAGGCCTTTATTATTCCTCTCCATAAAGGTGGTAATAATAATTTCATCCCAAACTTTCACCCTATCGCCATCCTATCCCCTATTTATAAACTACTTGAAAAGTATGTCAACAACAGCTCTTACCCTACCTCATCAATAATCAGCTTCTTACCCCTACACAACATGGCTTTAGACCAGGTCATAGTACCTCCACTGCCCTCCTCTCCTTCCTAAAAACAGTCAACAAAGCCTGCGACTCTGGCCTCTTCGTATCCACTCTTTTCCTCAACCTGTCTAAGGCATTTGACACTATTTCCCACAACCTCCTTCTTACCAAACTCTCTAAACTTAACCTATCCCCTTCCTCTACCCAGTGTTTCTCACGCAATCTCACAAATAGGCAACAAGCAGTTAAATGGAAAAAATCTACCTCACCCTTCCTTAATACATCCACAGGCATCCCCCAAGGTTCCAATGTAGGCCCCCTACTATTCAACATATTCATAAATGATTTCTTCCAAGCCATTCATACTCCAGTCTCATCCAATATGCCGGTGATTCTACTATAATCTGTTCCTCCCCTTCCATCACAACTCTTAACAATCTAACACAAGCCGCCTTCTCTTCCACTGAACAGTGGATGCTTAACAACCATCTAGCCCTTAATGCAACCAAAACAAAACTCATGTTATTCAATGCATCCAAAACCTCTTCCCTAGACAAACAATCTTTCATAATTACCAGCAATAACAATACCCCCCTAGAACTAGTCTCTGACACAAAATTACTAGGAATTATCATTGACAATCAACTAAAATTTGATAAGCATCTACAAGCAAATATTTAAAAAAAAAACATAATAAATTAGGTATGCTTTACCGCCACAGTCAGTTTATCTCTCCCACCACCAGGATTACATTAGCTAATACATACCTCATCCCATCCCATTTATACAGTGCATCTATCCTAAACAGCCTACAGTCTTCTCTCAAAACAAAACTCTCATCTTATTACAACAAAATATCCAAATTTGTGGCAGGTCATAGAGCCTCTTTTCACTACTGTGATTCAACTAACTTGGCTAGAATTACCAAACTTCCTCACATATACCCAGCTCATCCAAGCACACAGACTCATTCATAACTTGTCTCTCTGCCCCTCCCTAGCAAATACCTTCGAAATGCATAAACCAGATAGACTCCTAAGATCCAATTCCCAAAACCTAATTAAGTTGCATAAACCAACACATCCTGCTGGGAATCAATTGAAGTCCTTCTCTCTTGCACGCCTCTGGAACTCTCTCCCTTCTCCCATCTGCACCACCAGCAGTCTCTCCTTGTTTAAAACCTCACTGCACTCGCATCTTACTTCACAATGGAAATGTTCTTGCTCTCATCCAACCTAATACTACCATACTTTCTTCCTAACTTTCCAAACTTTGTTGCCTGTCACTGCCTCCTAAAGTTTTACATCCTTACCTCATTGTAATTCTCTACAAAAAAAATGAATCTGATGTAATTCTCCTAATGAAAATCTTTTATTTCTGTATTATGTAACATCTATTTGAATTGTGCAATATGGGTTTGTACTATACAAAATATGTATTTAACATTTAATTGAAATGTGTATTATGGATTTGTGCTCTTTCTGTACTATGTATTTGTATTTCTCTGGAGCTTTTCTCCCCAGGACTCCGTTGAAAATAGTCTCCTTGTAGCCCAATGGACTATCCTGGAAAACAAACTTCAAATAAATAAATAAATTAATTAATAGGGGTACTTCATTGTCAAGGCATTTTTTTGATTTAAGTTTCAGTCTATGAGTTTGGCACCAATCATTTGTTTGTGTCAGCCCCTTCTGTAATATGTTAACATCATTGGGAGACTCTGTATGACTGAGTCCAGTTGACAGTCATCTGCAATCTTGGTAAGCCACAGGTAATTTGACTTTGCCTGGACTTCAGAGAAATAGTTTCTAAAGAGTTGTGGGTCTAGCACAGATCCTTGTGGTATTCCACTGTTAAGTGGTCTAGCAGTGGAGGTGCAGTCCCCAACTTTGACAGTGTGTGTTCTGTCAGTGAGCCAGTTCCATCTATTCATGTCCCAGATAGAAGATTTTCTTTGTGATACATGAACGGGGATGGTGTCAAAGGCCTTGGATAACTTATCATAGGTGGTATGTCCTGTTATCCCTCATCCAGGTTTTTGGGGTCAAGTATCAAAGAAGTCCACTAGGTTTAATAAGCAAGATCTATCCTTGACAAAACCAAAATGGGTTGGGTCAAGTGTACTGAAGGTCACCTATGTCCTCATAGATAAGGTCAATGCTGATTCCCTTCCTAGCCCTGCGGATAAGGCTTTTTAGGCTTATGGGTCAATAGTTCTAGTTCTGCATGCTACCAGATTAATGTGCATTGGATATCACACAACATTTCCTATTAATTTATGTAGTGTAGGTAATATATATATGTGTAAAAAGTACTGAGACACCAGGACTGCAGTCCTTGGAGGGAAGCAACACATGGCTGTATTGTAAATATGTGACATATTTTTAGAAAGGTCTTTCAGTTGGTTATGTTTCCACATGTAATTTCATGTCATAGGCAGGAAATGGACAGTAAACAGTAATAATACATAATAATATTTACTTTTCCATAGAACTGTGAACAGCAGGTTTGCCTGATGGTTGGCAAAGTGTTTGCAATTGCAAGAAACACATTTTCAATACTTTCCATGTTTGCGTGTAGTTAAGCAGTGCACAAAAGTGAGCTGCATTGTGAAAAGTCTGAGAGTTGGTATTGAGTCAATGGAACACACCTGTTGCTTAACTTGACTCTGTGACAGCAGTTGGAAATTCAGTGACACATTTCTTTTTAAGCCTAGATGATACTGGATTTGAATCCGAGTGTATCCAATAGTTTTAAAGACTTTTACTTGAACATTGAAAATGCAATGGCATGAATTCTTTATAGTACTTGTGTTGCTGTGTGTTGGCACAGAGCAGCAGGGTTAAGTGGCATTGAGTGGAGATAACCACAACATTGTACCACTGCTCATCATTGCTGCACATTGGTGCAGGGATCCTTTGCTTTTTCTGTTACTTATGTGTGTTGTGTGTGATTCTATTTTTTCACGAGATTAAAGGTGTTAAAATGGGGTAGATAGGAAAGTAGTGAAATGGGGAACAAGCAGAGGGTAGAACAAAGGGAAGGCAGTACAGGAATGTGCAGCAGGGGGGTAGGAAAGAACCATAGCTATCCATTTCTTTAACAGTGTAAACTGAAAATATTGAAAACGTGTAGAATATTAACTGAATTTGGGCTGTCACCTCCACAAAGAGGGGTGACAACAACGCAATCATGTTGTATAGCCAAATGGACTGAATCAAGAATATCAAGAAGACATGTGCAAAATGGAGAGCTATGAAAGGAATAATTTTTTTTTTAAATTTAGTAAGAGAGAACTACTGAGTAAGGGACATACATATGTCTGGGGGGGTCTATATTAGATCACCGAATGCTTAAAAAAGTGAACGGTGATTAATCGGCCCTATGTAAGCAAAAGCTTACAATTTCAAACTGTCAGAACAGTGATTTTTTTCTCTAGGGAAAAAAATCGCTGTTCCAACAAAAAAGAAAAAAAAAAAACCCTACTTAAATATACCAACTCCGAGACCACACTAAAGTGCTGAAAACGGCAAATAATGAAGCAGCCAAGCAAATTCTTTCCCAGGGAAAGACTTTGCTTAAAAGCCGCTTCAATATTTTGCCATTTCAGGCTTTTGAGTTCGACCAAGATGCTTTTGGTCTTCTAATAGGGAACCTGTCTGGGTCAGGTAAGTTGGATAAGTGGGGAAGAAATGCAAACATACAAGACAAACAAGACAAGAGACTGGGATGGTATACGCGTCTATATTAGATAATCGATCTTTCAAAAGTTCGAGTGTCATATGGTTGATACCATAGGATCGAATTTTTGAAAGTTTGAACGTTTTAATGGATATCTCCATACAGCACAGAATGGGAAGATTTCCCTTTTCTGCACTGTAGCGCGATCTCAGAGTTGGTATATTTAAAGAGCGGGAGGTGTGTGGCTTGCCCCCCTGCTTAAAACATTCAGGTAGGTTATTTGTGTAGTTTATTTTTTTTATTAGATGTTCGAACTTTTAAAAGTTCAATCGTATGACAGTTGAACTTTTGAAAGTGTGATTATCTAATATAGACCCTCCAAATACAGTTAATATTCTGCACATATTTTCAGTTTACAGTGTTAAAGAAATGGATAGCTATGGTTATTTCATACCTTCCCTCCTGCACATTCCTGTACTGTTTTCCCTTTGTTCTTCCACCTGTTTGCTCCCCATTTCACCACTTTCCTATCTATCCCATTTTAGCATCTTTAATCTGGTCAAAAAATAGACTCACACACAACACACATAAGTAACAGAAAAAGCAATGGATCCCTTCACTTTTTGGGCTCTCTGTTTGCATGGAGGTGCACATCGCACACCAATGTGCAGCGACTGTGAGCGGTGGAAAAATGCTGCGGTTACCTCCTTGCAATGCTGCTTAACCCTGCTAAACTATGCCAACACACAGCAACACGTACTATAAAGAATTCATGACATTGCATTATAAATGTTTGTGTAAAACTATTTAAAAGTATTAGATAGACCTGGATTCAAACCCAGTGTCATCTGTGCTCAAAAACAAATGTGTCAATGTATCTGCCACAGAGTCAGGTAAGCAGCAGGTGTGTTTCATAGATTCAGTACTAACTCTCAGACTTTAGCAATTTGGCTCACATTTGCACACTGCTTAGCTACACGCAAATGTGAATATCATTTGGAAATGTGTATCTCACATGTACAAACACTTTGCCAACCTTTGCTCAAACCCACTGCTCACTGTGCTATGGAAAAGTAAATATTATTTTGTATTACTGCCGTTTACTGCCCATTTTCTGTCTATGACATGAAATTACATGTGGAGACATAACAAACTGAAGGCCTTATCCATACCTCTCAACTGTACCAAATTCCTCAGTAAATGCCGGTTTTGAGGGCAAAATATCTGAGTGCCATAAATTCCCAAGTAGCCCCTTTAATTTCCGAATTTCGAATTTCCTGTTTTTTTTTTTTTTTTTTTACAAATTGTTCCCTGACATCATCACGTGCAGGGTGTGCACACACGATGAAGTCAGCCTGTCAGAATGTCAAGCCAAAATTTAACTTACTAGAGTCCTCAGCATTCTTCTTCAAATCCTCCAGGTAAACATGCTCAGTAGATTTGTTTAATTCTATTAACTGCATTTGAAGTGTAGTTATAGCATTTGCATTTATTATTTCTGTTAGCTGATATGTAGTGCTCGGCAGTCTTCGTTACGGCATTTGCATTTATTATTTAAGCTTCCAGGTAAACATGCTCAGATTTGGTTCTATTAACTGCATCTGAAGTGTAGTTACGGCATTTGCATTTATTTTTTTCTGTTAAGCTGATACGTAGTGCTCAGCAGTCTGTTCCATTGCTTTTCAGCAGATTAGTTGATAGACACGTCTGCTTTTCATTACACCATTTGCATTTATTATTTCTGTTAGCTGATACGTAGTGCTCGGCAGTCTCAGTTACGGCATTTGCATTTATTATTTAAGCTTCCAGGTAAACATGCTCAGATTTGTTTCTATTAACTGTCTGCATCTGAAGTGTAGTTGCGGCATTTGCATTTAATATTATTTCTGTTAAGCTGATACGTAGTGCTCGGCAATCTTAGTTACGGCATTTATTATTTAAGCTTCAGGTAAACACGTTCAGATCTGGTTCTATTAACTGCATCAGAAGTGTAGTTACAGCATTTGCATTTATTTTTCCTGTTAAGCTGCTACATAGTGCTTGGCAGTCTGCTCCATTGCTATTTGGCAGATTAGTTGATAGACACTTCTACTGAAAAGCAATGAACTAATCTGCCAAAGTCAGTTAGTTCATTGCTTTTCAGCAGAAGTCTGTTAACCTACAATCTGCATTTGAAGTGTACTTACTGGGTAAGGGTAATTCTGTTAAGCTGATACGTTACTTAGTGCTCGGCCATGCTTTTCAGCAGATTAGTTCATAGGTGCGTTTTCATTTGTACTTAGTTCTCAGCAGAACCTGGCAGATTGGTTCTGTTAGCTTGAATGGCATTTGCATTGCTTTAAGCTGGAGCATTGGTGCTTTAACTGCATATGGAGTTTGCTTTAAGTGTGTGTGGCATTTATTGCTTGAAGTCTGCATTAGGTAGGTTCTATTAACTGTATATGGAGTTTGCATTTATTATTTCTGCTAAGCTGAAGTCTTGGCAGATTAGTTCTGTTAACCTGAAATGTGTGCAATGGCCCACGTATGTATAACTGGTGGTTAGAGAGGTGCTCAGCCTCAAACCATGTACCTTAGGTACACAGAACAACAGCCTAAATTCTCTACCCATACCACCACCAGTTCTCAATTGTCCAAAGTTTTACAGGAATATTTGGCTCATACTTGCTGTCTTCTTCTTCTTTCGGCTTTTTCCCGGTTAGAGGTCGCCACAGCGGATCACCTGTCTGCTCATGATCTGCAGTGGAGTTTTACAATGTTGAGTTGCCAGCCCGGCACCCAACCTTCCACAGAAGGCACACACGAGCAAACACTCACACCTAGAACCAGTTTAGAGTGTCCAATCCACCTATAGCATGTCTTTGGGATGTGGGAGGAAACTGGAGCACCTGGAGGAAACCCACGTGACCACAGGGAGGACATGCGGATTCCGCACAGAAGGCACCCCAGCCGAGAATTGAACCAGAGAACCTCTTGCTGTGAGGTGACAATGCTAACCGCTGCACCACCATGGCTGCCCTTCTCATACAATATGCAGATGACTCAACCATCATCTGCTCAGCCCAGTCCCTACCAAAACTGCAAAAATTCACACAGGAAGCCTTTTCCTCTGTTGAAACTTGGTTATCCGATGCCCAATTAATACTCAACCCAAACAAAACTAAACTACTCATCTTCCAACCCACAAAACATACTCAAAACAACTCTCACTTTAACATCACAGCAAAAAACAACACCACTATATACCCAACTGAACACACCAAATTGCTAGGAGTGGAAATAGACAATAAACTAAAAGTTGACATTCACATATCCATGACCATAAAAAAAGTCCACAAAAAACTAGGAGCATTATACAGAAATAAACAACTTCTCACCAAAGCAGCAAAGATTTCAGTAGCAAATTCCCACCTTATCTCCACCCTACTTTATGCCTCTCCAGTATATACCAACCTAAGGCAATGCGATCTAAACAAGCTAGAGACTTGCTACAACAAAATCACCAAATTCGCAACAGGGGCATCCTACCGTAGTCACCACTGTCTCTCACTTCCTGAACTGGGCTGGCTTGAACTCCCTCACCTCTTTCAGTGGTATCAACTCTCACTTGCCCACAAACTAGTAAACCGTCCACTAAATGTCCCATCCCTCCAGAATCTACTCCAACCTTATCGCACCACCAGATCACTAAGATCCAGCAACAAAAATCACTTGCAGATCACTAAAGCCAATAACTCTGCTGGTGAAGCACTATTCTCTTGCACCATAGCCAAATTATGGAACTCCCTTCCACCCACAATTACCACCGTACCATCATGCACCCACTTCAAAACTTTACTAAAATCACACCTAAAAACATGCTGGCTATGCTCTTGTAACACCCACTCTAATATCACCCACCCCATCCAACCACAGCCTTTCTTTCCACTTCACTAACTACCTTGATTATAGCAAGCTCAGATGCTCATAAGCCTAGTACTTATTATACAGCAGGAACTTCTTATTGTAACATTTGTTAATGTCTGTTATGTAAAGATTCTAGTTGTCTACTGATGTACTATGTTCTTCATCTGTAAATATGTTGTAAGTAATTGCTATGTTAAATTGTTAATCGCTATGTAATCCAATGTAACTACTGTCTGTTTATTTTAACTGTGGAGCTTTTCTCCCCGGGCCTCCGCTGAAAATGGGCCTATGTCCAGTCGGACACCCCCAGTCAACAAATGTAAATAAATAATAAATAAATAAAATACTTGCTGTCTGTTCCTCTTAAAATTTGTGGTTTATGAGAACTGAATTCACTAAATAATGATAGCTAAGTTTGTCTTCCTATATTTCAGGAAATGCATGGTAACACAAACATTTTATTCTAGCAACTTTTCTAAGATTATAGAAGCAATGTTTAAATTGTGTCCCGGGTTTTGCCCCCCCCCCAATAAATTTTGGCTTTTTCAGGATTTCTGTTTCTGCATAGTTCTTCAGGGGGAGACAAGTTTAGTGCTGTTTATGCCACAACAGTTTGTCTTTCTTAGTAGCATAACAGGTAGAATCCTTTCTTTTGATGCAGAAATGCTGTGGGTTCTACTCCTGCAGTAAGCAGATGGATTGCTGATAGTGTCCTGTATTGTATTTTAAATATGGTGGATTCTGCAGTCCTGAGAATGTACCTAGTAATTATGGTGAACCTGTTATCAGTTTGCCATCCATTCCTTATTGCAATATTACTATCTTATCATTTTTGTAATGTAACATAAGCAATTTATTCCTCAAGGGCAACAGGCACTTTATTTGTAGATGAAATAATGACATATAAAGTTGTTTGCTAACAGCAACCTCTTCATTAGTTACAGATCTCTTTAATGTGGAATTATTTAGATGACTTACTTCTAAAGAGATTGTGCATATTTACTGATACTGGTGGGTTGTAGAAGTTTGAGTAGATTTTTATTCTGGAAATCTTCTGAATTGGATAGTTTTGTCATTATTGGTTCATGCATTTTGTTTAATTTCTTAATTAATTAATTAAATTAATTAATTAATTAATCAATTAATTAATTAATTGTTGCTGGAAAAATAATCAAAACAATACATTTAAAACTCGCTCTAAGAATTGTGCTGTATTATACAAGGAATATAATTTAATGCAATCAGGAAGGTCTATCAAAGAACACATGTATGTTTAGTGTGCAAGGGGCCTATGATTTGAAAACAGCCAGAAGATAATCTTTACGTGCCACTGGCCAGATGCATTTTCTTTGAATGTGGGTTTCAATGCTGTTTCAATGAATGTGAGTTTCAAGAGCAGAGAAGTTTTAAATGAAATCCAAATCATCATTGTAAAAGTAAAGCAGTACACACATTACAGTGTTTATGGTAAATGAGGCAAAATAGCCAGTTAATGGGACATTGGAATGGCTGAAGGGGGGAGGACTGTGTATGGGGCGGCCTCATTCAACCATGATTTTGTGAGGGGGGAAGGGTGGCAAGCTCAGACAGCCCCAGGTGGCACAAACTCTAGCTACGTCACTAATTAGTAGGCCATGGACGAATGACTTGGCAAACTATAATATTCTTTTGCTAAGATTAGAATATTGCTTACCAGTAAATGCCCTACTTTTAACACAAAACTCACATACTGCAAGTCACCAAAAATCCTAATGTTCATCATCTTCTCTGTTTCCAGTGAACATCATTGCTAACATTTAAAAACAAATGGTTACCATTTACTACAGGGTCTGGGGGGCACATTTTGGTTGGCTGTTCTTCAGTTTGCATTTAAAAGTTGGTATCCCATAATTCCATTGGAATGAGTGGGGTTTACATACTTATGTATGTATATTTATGTTAATCAGTATACAGATTTGTACCTATTTTTTATGAGCCTTTGTCCAGATTTTTGATGTTTCCAGGTTGAGAGGTATGGCCCTATCTAATAATATGTCACATATTTACAATACAGCCATGTGTTGCCACCCCCCGAAGCACTGCAACCCTGGTGTCTCAGTACTTTTTCCACACATATATCACCTATACTACAAAATTAATATCAAATGTGTAAAATGCAATGCACATCAATTTGGTAACAAAAAAAAACTACCAACCAACACTACAACCTCTGAGAGATGCACTTATATAGCCAAACTGGAAGCAAAGCTCTCTTCACCCAAGACTGGACTAGACAATCAAGAGGAGAAGGTAAACACTTGCACCACACCACACTTATCACATAGTCCCTCAAAACCTACACCACCAAAACACACACACATAGAAACACAAAACACACACCTACATTTGCGGAGGCTCTCAATAAATACCTGCCCAAACAACAGAGACCTCCGAAGCAGAAACACAAGTAAACTCCACCTCCCAACACAACCCAAATGACACATAGCCCACATACTCAGTGTGCCACTCAACCACAGCTCATAAGGCATAACAACGTACCCAACACTCTAGTCATAGGTGACTCTATAGTCAGGCACACTGATGTTCCACTCACCAGGCTAAACAAGGAGAAAGTTACTGTCAGCTGCCTGTTGGGTGCCAGGATCCACCACATAACACACGCAGTCAGGTCACTCCACAACAAGTACAAATATATGACTCTATCATTGTCCATGTTGGTGTGAATGACCTGAGACATACCTCCCTGGACTACATGAAAAGAGACGTGGAGGAGCTCTCCGATCTTGTGGCCCAGGTAGGTATAACCCTAGCCCTGAGTAGCATCTTGCTATCACCCAGAATGATACCACAGTACAAGGACAAAATGATTGACTTCAACAATTGGCTAAGCTTATGGTGTCATTCTAAGGGGATCCAGTATTTGTCTGCCTGGGATGACATGATCGACAGACTATGATGCTTTGCCAGAGATGGCTTGTACCTGTCACCCTTGGGATTCTGGATACTGGCTAAGGCTCTTGCCACCCCTATAGTGATTTTTTAGGCAAGGTTCAAATGACAAATTCACCACTGTGACAGGTACATGCAAGCAAAATCTGAGGGTAATGCTACTCAATGCTAGAAGTCTAAACCGCAAAATGCACTCACTTGAGGCACTCCTTAAAATGGAAAACATCAACATCTGTGCAGTGAGAGAGACCTGGTTCAAAGCTCCAGAGAGCACCCCTGCATTACCAGGCTATAATTCATACCGCACCTTTCAGCCACCTAACCCGGACCGAAACACTAAAGGTGGAGACATGTCAATATTCATTAAGGATATCCACACCTCCAGGCTAGTTGCACAGAATAATGCATCCGAGATTATCCAAATGCAACTAACTCTGGGCAAAACCACAATCCAAATTGTAGCTTGCTACAGACCCCACACCATGCCCCAGGATTCCCACTCCTTATTTTTTGATACACTGGAAAATATTAGGGTACAACCCAACACCCTAATAATGGGGGATTTCAACTACCCCACCATTAACTGGGAAAACTACTCCTGTACCAACTCTTTTGCTCAATGTTTTCTGGAATTCATAAATTCCAACACCTTGGATCAACTTATTCACATCCCTTCAGGGGTAGCAATATCCTAGACCTGGTCATTACCAAGATGGGCGACTGGTGTTCCACACCAGAGGTCAATTCCTTGTTGGCCAGATCTGACTACAAGCTAATCACCCTAGAGATCCATATCCTGCCCCCACCTCCCATTAGGAAAACCACCACAAAAAAAACTTCTCCAAAGCCAACTTCACATTTCTTAAGACAGAAGTGGCAAACTTCAGGACACCCATGCAGATGGACAATAGAGGTACGACTGCTGAATCCTACACAAATGCACTTTATATGCACTTACATGAGTGCATGGATCGTGCAATCCCTAACAGAACTAAGATGCTATCCTCCAAAAAAAGGAAGCCAGTCTAGTGGTCCTCTGCCATAAACAAACTCTACAACAGAAGAAAGAAACTGTTGCAAAAAAAGAGTACAATCCCATGACTGGAGGAACTCCCTGGGCAGCCTCAGTAAGAAGCTGAGATCGCTCATAAAATCCTCCAAAGCTAGTTACGAAAACAAAATTAACACTGACTCTAAAGACAACCACAAAGCATTCTATAGCTATGTCAAGAATCTCAATGGGAACACTCAGATCCACTCTGAGTTACAGCACAATGGCACTAAATATACAGACCCAACTGATATTGCCAACATCCTGGCAGATAGGTTCAGTGCTAACTTTACCCCCCTCTCACCCCCTAGAGGGCCCATCTCTATAATGGAAGAATACAGAGTTCCTGTAATCATGGCTGCACAGGTAAAAAACACAATCTCCAAAGCCAAGAACACAGCATCCATGGGACCTGACAATATCCCAGGCTGCATTCTACATGAACTACAGAACAAACTTGCACCCGACCTAAATACCATGTTCAGTCATAGCCTCACCTCAGGCTTTGTGCCCATTGAATGCTGCACCACGACGGTTATCCCACTCCACAAAAGGGGAGCAACGACGGACCCTGGGAACTACTGCCCAATTAGCCTGACAAGCTTGGTCTGCAAGACCATGGAACATATCATCATGGAACTCATAAACAAAGACATTGGTAATCTCCAAACTTTGGACCCCACCCAGTTCAGGGTTTGTAAAAGGCAGATCATGTCTCCTAAACCTGATAGACTTATTTGAAGTAGTCACCAAAGCCATAGATGAGGGTAAGATGGTTTACACAGCCTATCTAGATCTTGCCAAGGCTTTTGACACCATTCACCACTCTGGAATTATAGATAAACTCACCAAACTAGGTATAAATCCCTATGTCACAAGATGGGTTGCCAAATGGCTCACGGACAGAACCCACACTATGAAAGTAGCAGACTCCAAATCTGACTTCAGACCAGTGACAAGTGGAATACCACAGGGTTCAGTCCTGGGTCCTCTCCTGTTTGGTATCTACTTCTCTGAAGAACAGGCTAACACAGATGGTCTTTGGCTAATGAAGCTTGCAGATGACTGCAAACTAGGAGCCATAATCAAAACTCTTAACGATGTGGACATCCTACAAAAGGGCCTCAATGAGACAGATGCCTGGTGTCAAAGCCATGGCCTGAAGCTCAATGCCAAAAAGTGCATTGTCATCCCTTTTGGTAAAAACTCTGTACCCATAAACTACCACATAGGTGGTAATCTACTTAACACCAAAAGTGTAATAAGTGACCTTGGGTCTCTCCTTTGATAATCACATTACCACAGTAGTCAGGAAATCCTTCTATGTGGCACACCTCATCACAAAATGTTTCTCATCCAGAAAAAAAGAGGTCATTGTTCCCCTCTACTCATCACTCATTGGACCCATTATAGAGTACAATGCAATTTTTGGCATGTAACTCACAAGACATCTACAACGACTGGAAAGGCTACAGAAATACCTCACAAAGAGGATTATTGGCCTCAAACAGATGCCCTACACAGACTGTCTCAAAAAACTCCAGCTTTACTCCGTCGCATATCGCCTACTCAGAGGCACTCTCTGCCTAACATACAAAGCTATGTCAAACCCAGAGCTGTTGGACATGCTCCACCTAAAGAAATCCCAATCCCTCTGAGCTACATGCTGTAGGGACCTAAACCTTGTCACCACAATAAACAGAACATGCTGGAGGGATAGATTCTTGTCCCAGAGACTTCCCATACTCTGGAACAGACTACCTATCTATGTCAAACAGAGCCCCTCATTAGCACTCTTCAAGGAAAATCTTGATGATAGGATGGGAAATAGGAAATTCACACCGGGGTCACTTCTGTGGCTCTGCTCGACAAGGGCACAGGAAAATAATTTTCTTGGGTGGCAAAAGCAAGGGTACCTTTTTGGCTAGGCTTATATAGGCCCTAGGGACAATAGCCTCGTACCTACCTATGAACCTATGAACATGTAGAACTAGAACTGATGACCCTTAAGCTTAAAAAGCCTTATCTGCATGGTCTGGAAGGAATCAGCATCAACATTATCCACAGGGACTTAGGTGACCTTCAATACACTTGACTCAACACATTTTGGTTTTGTCAAGGGTAGTTCTTGCATATTAAACCTAGTGGACTTCTTTGATATTGACCCCAAAGGCATGGATGATGGATAACAGGACGTACCACCTATGATGTGTTATCCAAGGCCTTTGACACTATCCCCATTCATGTATCATAGAAAAAAATCTCCCATCTGGGATTTAACCCATACATGACTTGATGGATAGCCAACTAACTCACCAACAGAACATACACTGTCAAGTTGAGGACTGCACTTTCACCACTAAGCTACTTACCAATGGAATACCATAAGGATCTGTGCTGGGCCTACAACTGTTTGGAAACTATTTCTCTGAAGCTCAAGCAAAGGTAGATGGCCTGTGGTTTACCAAGTTTGCAGATGACATTTAACTAGACACAGTCATATAGAGTCCCCCAATGTTGGTAGCGTATTACAGAAGGAGCTAACTCAGACAAATGATTGGTGCCAAACTCACAGACTGAACCTTAAAGCAAACAATGCCTCATTGTCCACTTTGTCAATGAAGTACCCCTGCTAATTATAATATATATAGCACCCCTCTAAGCTCAAGCACAGTGTTGCATGACTTGAGAACACATGTTGATAGCAATCTACACTTCAATCACTATGTGTCCATAGTGGTGAGACACACATTCTACATTGCCCACCTCATAAATAAGGCCATCGCATCCAAGACCAGGGAGGTCATAGCTCTGCTCTATTCTACCCTTATCAGTACAATGCTCTTTTCTCTCTGTACTTTAGCAGACTCCTTCAGCAACTAGAGAAAAATATAGAGATTTGTGACCCGGAGAATACAAGGCCTCCAAAACATGGCATACATGGAAAGCCTGAAAGACTTGTCATTATACTCAGTATCATACAGGCTGCTGAGAGCTAACCTATGCCTGGCCTACAGAACAGTCTCAGACCTTGCACTTCTGAAAATGCTGGACATCTGCAATCAAATGGGACAAGAATAACTTGCTCCAGGGATCTCAAACTAGCCTATGACATAAAATAAACATGCTGAGGAGACAGGTATATCACCTAGCAATTGACACTCCTCTGTAATAGGCTCCCACTGCATGTGAAGCAGTGCTCATCAATGAACTTATTGAGGTGCAACCTTGACAGCTGGATGGGTGATTATAAAATCACCCCTGGGGCAGCACCTATGTCCCTCATGGACAGGGCCAGTTGGTGCTGATCACAAACTTGCTCTGCTAACAATGACTATCTAACTTTGCTCAGTAAGGGTACTTGTGTTTTCCACAGCTAGGCTTGTAAACTGCCCAGGGCCATTAGGCAAGTAACCTCCTATGAACCTATGAAGCTACAAACTTATGCAGGCCTCCCAACATCTTCTCTCCAACATGGCTTGCTCATGTTATCCACTATAAGTTGACCTGCAGTCTTGTGAAAGTGACTTTTGCTGGTGCACTTTTGTAAAGTATTGAGTTCTGTAGTCTGTGCACCTTAGATAGGTAGGGGTACTATTTTCACTGCAGTCAACTGTGTGTGTGTGTGTGTGTGTGTGTGTGTGTGTGTGTGTGTGTGTGTGTGTGTGTGTGTATTTGGGCTCCTGCTTGACATTACAGATAGCCTATTACACCATGTGAGAAACTGTTATTGCCATATTCTCTTCAACAGATACCGCTGTAAAGTGTCCGAGACACTACAAGTCAGACTTGAGCTGTGGTGCGTGCCTTAAACACAGAGGTCTGTATTCTGTATACTTAGGTAGGTAGGGGTACTAGTCTAACTGCAAGTCAGCTGTGTGTGTGGGTGTGGGTGTGTGTGTGTGTGTGTTTGTGTTCCTGTTTGACATTACAAAGAGCCTTTTACATCAACATGTGGGACACATTTATTGCCATATTCTCCTCAACAGACACTGCTGATGTAATCAGCTATATCTGATTTGTGGATATGCACTATTCCCACCAGGGCAGCGTCAGAGACTGGCCTGGAGGCCCATAAATAATTTCCTCATCCTATATGATGCAGATTACAGTGACATGGCTTTCAGTCTATCCATGGCATGGTTTGTAGGCCCTGCATTTTCTTGAAGAGAAAGACTTGTAGCTTGTCCTGGTACTGCATCTGCCTGGTGATGTACATACAGAATACAGCATTCTACTCTGTGAGTGTCCTGAAGAGGTTTAGGGACAGTGCTGCCATACAATCCCAAGATTTGAACATAGTGATGTGACTCATGATGTGCATAACATAGGCTTTTAATACCAGCATGGGCACTTGGTGGGCGAAGTTCAGATTGCTATCTACATGTGTTCCCACTGCTTGCATCACTGGGTTTCAGCATAGCAGGGCTGTTGTCAATGTTGTAATTAGCATGGAATTCCACTTTTCAGAAGGACAACATAACAACATATTTCTGCATTTGTTTGTAGATTTTATGGCTTTGTCACCAATTATATGTCTCTTTTAGCTCCTTCTGTAGTATGTTATCATCATTGGCGGACTCAATGATTGCATCCAATATGCAAGAATCAGCAAACTTGGCAAGCCAAAGGCTATATACTTTAGCCTGAACTGTCAAGAAATAGATTCCAAACAGTAAAGGGTCAACCCAGATCCTTGAGGTTTGCCAGTGGTGACATGTCTACTGGTATAGCTTGATTCACCAACTTTCACAGCATGTGTTCTGCCAATGAGGCAACTGGTTGCACATCTAGTGAAGTAAGGCTTAATCCATAACTGTGAGAGTTTCTCAATGATACCTGCATGGGGGGATTGTGTCAAAACCCTAGGCCAGGTCACAATAGATAGTATGCACTGGCTTACCTTCATCCTGGCCTATCATACTGAATCAATGGGCTGTGACAACATCACAGATTGCCTATGGCAAGACTCAGCACATGCACCTTCCTGATATGGTTGAATACACACTTCAACACAGCCCCCACATGGGCTATGTTTCCACAGAAGGGTGTACATCAACATGCATCCATCAGAGTTGGGGGATACAGCACATAATGCATGCATGTATAGACACATCCTGACTCTTCTCAACTGTGAGGTAGACCAACATGTCATCATGGACCTTTTCTATACGGACACTAGTAATATCCTGGCTGTGGCCAACAGACCTGTGTGAGTTATTAATGCTACATCATGTCTGTTACATGTGATAGATGTCCTCAAAGAAGTCATCAAGGGCATGCATGATGACAATACTATCATCTTGTGGAACTTGACCAGGCCAAGTCATTTGACACAAATCTGTACCGAACGAAAATTTTTAAGGAGATTATACTTGATGTCCCAGCTATTAAAATGGCTAGTAGAGGAGGTAAAATTTCTCCCCTGGTAAAAACACCTTGTTGCAGAGAGCCTCAGTGATCAGTAATCCAGTGAAAAGGTACAAGTAGATGAATTAGTAACGTTATATCTCTAAATGCAAATAAACATGTAAAATCACATTAAAATAACAAAATGGTGGTTGAAAAAAAAATCAGTCTAATACACGACGTTTATAAGACTTTTATTCCAGCTAGGCAGATGAGCGCTGTTAGATTTGTGAACATGGTAACGATTACAGGGGTTTATATAACTTTATTCAAGTGCAGAAATACCATGCTAGGTTTCAAGAACATATGTGTTGCAATCTGTTTATCAGACTGATGTTTGATTTATACATTTATTTTTATTCAAAAATACATTATTATAGAGCACAATATGTGGTGCAGGACATAGCAAAAAGCATCCTCAGACCAACAGTGGTTCATACGCGTATCGCTAGGTTTAAAACTTTCAAATAAAAATGATTTCAACAGTGTGCAAATCAATCACAGATGTAACATCAGTAGATTATTTTCTATACATATAGCGTTCCAAAAACTCATTTTATTTTCATTTATTTTTATTTTTATATACAGATTTATAATGGGTATAGCCTGTGGTGTGGGCAAAGAAATAAAACTTAAGACCGTCACGTATATTGCAACAGTTTTATTTTATTTAATTTTATTCATATTAGTGTTCTCCTTAGTAGAATGGTGTAAAGGTGGGAGTCTCCGGGGTGGTGGAGGTTAGCCATTGGGCAGGTATCACTGAAGTGGCAGGAACCAATACCAAAGTAGAATGGCCTAAACCAATGAAGGAAGGGAGTGGGTGCGGGCAACATAATTAGGGGGAGGAGACAGTATTGGAAGGGTAGTGCCCAATAGTGGGAAACAAAGGGTGCATAGTGGCCAATAAATAAGTGTGATGGACGGTAAGGGGTGTGGCAATGATGTGTGGATTAGGACAGACACTAGGGTGATGTAGTAAAAACAGGGGAATCCCTTATGAAAAAATCACAAAGAGCTGTGTCGTATGAGCAGGGGAAGTACATTTAAAATATGTTATAATATATTATCACAAAGAGCTGTGTCGTATGAGCAGAGGAAGTACATGTAAAATATGTTATAATATATTATAATATTTTATATATAAGAAATCTCCATTTTTACCTGTCCCAGTAATAAAAACTAAAAATACAGACACTTCACATTGTTATCAAATAAATATAAAAGCAAAATTATTGTGACGGAGGTGCAAAGAGTTTCCATGTTAAACGAAAAAGTGGAAATCAGTTAATAGGTCATCACGTTCCAAAGGATGTTTTAATAGCTGGGACACCAAGTTTAATCTTCTCAAAATTTTTTGTTCGTATCTGAGGCCACATCCCCAGGTCTGAGTTATACTTGCCGAAGCTTCGTGTGTGGTTCTGGTTGACTACACAAATCCACACTGAGGTATTCAATCAGTACTGTCAGATGTGGCTATAAACAGCTATATCACAAAGTGGGTAGACCAGTGTATCACATACATGGCATCTCACTATGTTGAAATGTGTGAACTGATCTATATCTCAGGTCCAGTGATCAGGTCTGTACATCAAGGCTGACTGCAAGGCCCTTTCCTGTCCATTATTTAAGTGATGGACATCACAGATGACATACACACCCTGTGTCCAAACAGCTGTCTGTAGGACTACAGACTGTGACATTAGTATAATACAGACAGTATCAACACATATCAAAGATTGCTGCCACAGCCATAACAACACCTGCAATGACAAGAAAACATGGGGGGATTTGTTAAGTCAGGAAAACTAACATACAACCCAAGTATAATGTGGATATCACACCATATAATCAGCCCAATTGGTAAATGACCTGTGTCCTGGGGTAGATGGTAAGTGGAACGTGCACCAGAATGTGGTCACAGTGCTGACTACTCCCTTGTATGTAACACAAGTACTCAGTATGTGCAGGGCATCCACATCAGAGGTCACAATACCTCCATACTTCCCAGCCTTCATCACACCAATAACTGAGTACAATACACCCTTCTGGATGTACCTCCCTACACATCTTCCACTGATGTGTAACTGAAGTGTACCACCTTTGTCACAGTGAGCCATCACACAGCTTATTGGCCATACCTAGTTACTCTTATTGTGGCATAAAAATTACTGTCTGATCGTGTGGGGCCCCCATCAAGTTGTAACACCAGATGCATGTGTGCTACCTGTTCTGGTGATACACACAGTACTTACATTAATGACAGTGTGGTGGATTGTGCCATATATATATATATATATATATATATATATATATATATATATATATGTGTGTGTGTGTGTGTGTGTGTGTGTGTGTGTGTATGTCATGCACACCAGCCAACTAGCCTGGTTGCTCATAATGTCATATACAGGTATAGCAGTGTCCCTCCTAACACCTCCAGCAGATGTTATAGTGCCAGGACAGTGTGCATGATTGCCTGATTGCCCTCATAGGCTGTGTATGTGTCATAATAGTTGTACATGTGTATTTCTGCAGAATCATCTCTGATTACTCTAAATCACATATGTTATGTCAGAAGCATTGGATTACTGGTAGTATTATTCTGATATTGTCCATGATTGTGCTCAGTTCTTTTAATGTTGTCCATGTCCTTTTACCTGTGACCCATTTGCTGGACACCTCTGCTGAAATTACAATCATATACTCATATTTAGGCAAATCAATTTGCACAGTTCACAATATGCATTGTACCTATATATTAGATCTCCGATAGATGCCCTCTGCATTATTCATGTAAGGATGCTTATCTCACACAGACATCCTCCCCTTTGTTATGTCACCTTGTGTGGCAGTCGCATAAACACATTTTTACTGTGCAGTCCCTCCCTAATGTACCAAACAGTTATGTGATTGCTGTTGCTGCTACAACCATCTTCCATTGACATGCCTTCATCTGCTGTACCTTAGGTTGTTTCACCTGTCCTCTTTCGCTGTGTTCATACCTACAATTCATCTGTGTGTCCCTATTCAATGCACACACTTCCCCTGAGCATTTATTTTACATGGAAGTTCATGTACCATTACAGAGCATTTACACAGCTTCAAGTATAGAATGACAGGAAAGGGATTTCACAATACTCTGCACTGTTGATACACTATCCTGTACTGCATTTGCACCATATACTTAGCATTCATACCTCTCAACTGTCCAGATTTTCACAGGATGTCCAGATGTGTTCCTTATCAAACTGTGGCTTTCTGGTTTCTGCCATATCACTAGGATGATCTCAGGACTGATGTGACTCAATATTACCTACATTTGAGTTTCATACTTGAAATCCTTCAGAACATGTATCTTAACACAAACCCCTGGTTATTCTAGCACATTTCTATAGGGAAAATATGTTAAATATATCCCTATTTCTGGGTCATTGTCCTCCATTATGTTGGCCTTTGTCCCGATGTCTTGTACTAAGAGATTGAGAGCTATCTGTGAAGCCCTGGTGATCATTGTGACATTCTGCACAAAAAACACAGACTGTCAGTGGTCTGATTTAAGCAGGAGTGCTATCTGTGTTTACTTATGTGGTTTCCTGTCCAGCAACACTGTTGCTGGCTACAAAACCTGGCTTAATTGCGGTAAGCAGCGTGAATATGCATTGCGTGCTGCTTCTAGCCACGCACCATTGCACACACATGTAAACTCTGTGGAAGTTTTGGGCAAAGGGATCCTGGGGTGAGTCTTAACATTGCATTCGATTCCATTTCATCATAAATATTCACAATCACTAAGATACCTTTGCCGTAATCCGATAAAGACATATATTCTTTCCAAAAGCCAAAGAATGTATTGTCTGTGTTTATGGCTTACATTGGGCTTCTAAATCTAATTATGCTAACATACAATATTCCAAACAAATTTATCTTCCTTCTGTCATCATAACATTCATAAACTGTAAAATGTTGATTTAGGAATTTAGCAATAACTATTTTAACACAGAAGATATTGTCAAACTTCCATTGATGGTGACCTGAAACTTGACCTAGACTTCCAAATTGTTGCTAAAAAAAACAAACACAAAAAAACTTGGCTTCTTATATAGAACAAACCTTACCTAACAGATAGGGCAAGAAAAAAAGGTAAGCCTACTTCCTCTACCCTACTGTGTGCTTCCTCACTAATTTACTAACCTACAAACAAAGCTGGAACAATACTACAGAAAAATAGCTCGCTTTGCTGCAAATTATCCCTTTAGAACACATCACTGTTCTGCCATTAAACAACTAAATTGGACTAAATTCCCACATCACCTCCACTATAGTCAGCTACTACTAATTCATACTCTGATATACTACCTTGAGAAGTATCCGGCACTAAAAGGCACACTTAAGAAAGCTCTTCACTATAAGGACAAACTTTTCTCCATCAGTAAAGTCCAAAATGCATTGAGACCCTCCTTAAACACTGTAGCTACCCTCCAGAATGACTTCCCACATGTCCACAGGCTTCTTGAAAACCAGCAGGCATTCAAATGAATCTAACAGAACACCTCTCAATGTCCTGGCTCTGTAGCTGTACATCTCCAGGATAAATATAACATCTCTGCTTTCTTCCTCTTCCTTCATAGATTAGTACTAGGCTAACTGTCCTTGTGGGCTATTTTAAGCCAAGCCAATTACCTCACATGAGAATCAAACCCTGCACTTTGTGTCTATAAGGTCAACACGTTAACCATTTTGCCATCCTCTGAACCATTTTGCCAACCTCCCACCCCTACTATACTACTACTACTATACTACTCTACTATACCTCTACTGTCCTCAATTCTGTTAACAACTATCACTCTCTTTGCACCCATCCCGCCTTTTACATATGCTTTTCTTAACTCGTTTACCACTCATTCAATTTATATCTCAAAATTAAATCAACCTTTGGCTATCCACCCTTTGTAAATAACTGAATACTGTGTAGTGTGACATCTGTGCTAATGTATAGTTATTTATTTAACTATATCTGTATAGATTATAAGTAGCCTTACTACTGAATGCATAGTTATTATCTTATATATTTTGACATTGTAAAATTTATTTTAATTGTATACTGCCTGACAGTGTTACTATTATATTACTTAAAAAGATTTTGATTGTACTGCATGTACTAGAATATTTCTCCCTAGGCCTCCGCTGAAAAGGGTCCTTTGTGCCCGGCCATCCTTCCCCAGTCAACAAATGTAAAATAAATGAATAAATAAACTTATTTAAGCAATTCTCTAAAAAAGAAGAAAACTGACAATAAATAATAATATAACAAGAGAAAAACAACAATAAATATATAACAAGAGCACTAGACTACATTGTAAAAATATTGAATTCCTTTCCTTTTTTTTTCTTTGAAAAGGCAAAAGCCTTAGCAAGGTAATGAAAAAACAATGTTCATTCAGAATAAAGGACATACCCACATAAATACCCTCCACTTGTCTTTCTATGCCATAGGTAACTTTATGCGTTATTTAATTCTATCTTCAGATATTAACTTTGACAGCCATTAATTTATATCCTTATTTTAAGACCTTTACAATACATTTCTCCTTATTATATAATCAGCTGTGCAATAGCACATCGTGTCAGACATTAGTTTTCTTACATTTTAGTTAGTTTTTTGTAATTGTCATAATAATATTTTTAGTCTCAGTTGTCTATGTTTGCTGTCAAACTCCAATAAAGAAAATTCTACATTAGTGACATATCTCAAACAAAAATCCCTTATAAAAAATTTCAGGTAAGTTCTAAATGCATCTGATCATGAACAAAATCAATATGTTCTGCTGTTTTCCCTGGTCCTCCTCTTACATCTTTAGCACATAGAGTTCACTCCTGGGAACATTATGTTCACTCCTCATGGAGTATAAAAAGATTTATGTAAATGCTTATATCTAATTTCCTGGAATTAACTGCACATCTCGGTAGCTGACATATTCATGCCTAAGTGGTAAAATCAATTTTCAGTGCCAAACAGGTTTTTCCATTCCCATACTAATATTGTGTAGTCATCAAATTTTAAAGGTTTTTAAGACTTTACATGACCTACACATCAACTTATTAACATAAGGCACCTCACCCCTAGTTTCCAACCTAAATGTTTTCAGTTTCATTGATTGATTTTTCCATCATATTGTCCAATACCATATTTCTCACCTCATAGTCCACTCCTTCCATATTTCACAACAGGAACTTATTAACTATTTGCTCATATGTTCCAAAGTCATCTGATCACCAAAGCTGTTTCCAGGAAAATAAGTTTGGTCTGCCTCAGTTTCCAATTGTTTAAGCCATCCTTCCTCTCACTCTTCTTGTGTTATATCCAAAAGACAGTGCCAGCTTTAACTAACCACTTATTATCTCACCAGACACAATAACATTGTAGTTCTTATTGATTTATGTTATTGTAATTTTTCAGTCATGACATAACATTATTTGTTTGAAGACTATGCATATCCATGACAGCTGAATGAAGAGGTGTATACACACTGAACCCTATTACTGTTCAAAGCCTTACTAAAAACTGACCTTCACCCTTTTGTCACATGACCTACTGTGTCTTTTAGGTGTTACTCCTTTAAAGGAATATTAACCTGTTTTGACAAAATGACTACATGTGGCACCCTCCTTACTTTAAGAATAAAGCAGATACTTGAGCATTATAATGCATGTAATTTTTCACAATTGTTCAGATACTATAACCTGATACTAAACATGGTAAACTGTGGGATTATTAGATTGAACAGTGAAAACTTCTCAAACATATTTTTGAACTGACCATAATCCTGTTACTTGAATTTTGTTTCATCAAACTTCCATACACAGTCTATAACTACCAATGGATGTATTTGAGGTTGAGGTAATTCATCCTCTATAATACTCTGTAGACTTGAAAAATCCATAGGATATTGAAGAGCAGACAGCCACAAAACAGATTTTTGAGAAGACTCCAAGATAACCTTTTCAGAGTCCTGCCCCTGGAATGAATCATTTGGCTGCATTAGTGTGTTATCTCAAGCTAAATAAATCAAAGCAGTGCAGTGAAAATATGTTGACAGTTCAGTGGAGAGCAAAAATAAACATGGTGAAATCGACCTTTATGATTTTAAACTTTAAACAAAGAAAATTTCAATATAATCTCTCAAAACTCCATTAAAATTAAACTAGTAACTAGTACCAAAGTATTAGGTGTCATAATAGACGAAAACCTCAAGTTCGACCTGCACACCTAATCTAATATTAATAAAACTCATAAAAAACTAGGACTTCTATACAGGCACAACAGGTTTCTCTACTTACCAACCGAACAAGCTTTAGCTCTCTCCTATCTCCTACCATAATTAACCTATCTCCTACCGTTATTAACCTATCTCCTACCGTCATTAACCTAAGGTGCACCCTTGTTAATTAATCTACAGTCTTCCCTGAAACTCAAACTGGAATCTTGCTACAACAAGATTGCCAAATTTGCCACAGGCAGGTGTCACTCCTCCCATCACTGTAACTCATTAAGAAAACTACAATGGCTAGAATTCCCCCATTACCTATTACTCTTGCAGCTAACTACTTCACACAAACTTATCTTTAAACCACAAGACTGCCCTGCCCTCAGCTCCTTACTTGCCCCCTACTCCCCTCTCAGTCCACTACGTTCAGAACACCAGCACTTACTCCAAATCCATAAACCAAAACTACCTGCAGGTAAACTACTATACTCTTGGACCATGGCCAGATCCTGAAATAACTTTCCTTCCTCTATTTGCAGTGAACAACATCCCTCTAACTTCAAAACCACCCTATACAATCATCTCCTCTGCAACTGGATGTGTAACTGCACAAAGCCACATCCTACCACTCATGAAGCCATTACCTGACCTTTTCTCCCCTTCAGTCTCAGCTGAACGCCAATACAATACTAGCCTCTCTAACTACTTTGCATCCTCTCTATTCCTTCTAGCCTCTTGAACCATACTATCTCTTATTCTACAGCTTCACCAGAAGATGCCTAATTTCTATCTCTTGTTCTGTACTTTCATCTGAATTTGCCTAAATTATTTTTTTTCACCACACTTCTACTGACCGGAAATGTCTACACTGATTCCTTCTGCTACTAACTAACTTTCCTTTGCAACTACTTCATACCTGAATTTCCACTGGAAGTATGTAATTCTATAATACTTATTTGTATTATATTCTCATTTCAATTGCTTGTGTCTTAGAACCTGTAACATCGGACTCCTCTATGTATGGAAGAACCTGTTCATTACAAATTGTTCCATTATTATTCTGCATTTTTGCTTATTATGTTGTACTTCGTTGCAATTATTGTATCTTAATACAGTTTTTCTATTGCCTCTCTACAACTATTGTATTTTGTTACTTTCTGGAGCTTTTCTCCCCGGGCCTCCACTGAAAATTGGCTCATTGTGGCCCAGTGGACTTTCCCGGTAAACAAATGTCAATAAATAATTAAATAAATAAATAAATAAAATGTGGACGTGACATTTTTACATTGGAATTGCTAAAAAAATAAGAATAATTCCAGAGTAAGACAGTGAGAGGCTTACTTAGTATTACTGCTAGCCAGTCAGTTTTTTTTTTTTGGGGGGGGTTAATTAAAGTCCCAGTAAAAATAATATGGTCTCTTAGAAGAGCAGCAAGTCAGAAAAAGTCAACACAAGTCCCAAAAACAACTGCTAGTGTTAAAGTGAGATCCAGTAATGAAGCTCACACACACTATGTTGCTTATTATTCAATGTTTTACTGAAGAAAGATCTTCATCTCCTGGTCACATAATTCACTATTCCCTTTAATTATAACTCTATTAAAGTATAATAACCCTTTTCACATTCTGGTATATGTGACAAAATAATTATGTTAATGCATTTATTTGTGTTAAAATGAATGCAATAGTCATAACAAGAGAATGCAGCTATATGCGCTGGGATTTATAAAGATTTAAGGACCTGTGCAAATATGAGCCACCCAGCACTGTGCAGTGAAAATCAGGGTTAAAATTCATAAAAACAAAGTCACATGGAATGACACATGTACAAGCAATTTATAAAATGAGGAACTGAGAAAAAATAAGTTAAGACGTTAGGCTTGTTCCATGATGCAGTGGGATGAAACCCAGACTATGACCAGGCAACCTGAGATTGATTGGTAGGTTGGGTGCTGGAGGAGCCATTTAGGGAATGTGTGAGGTAGTGACCAATGTTTGGCTTGGTGGACACCTGCAGTCCTGCCCATTGCAATGCTAATATCTAACACTTGTATGTATGGCATTTAGCACTATAGGCTGGGGATACAGCCCTGACTCTGCCAACCTGTGTAAATGTGACAACCTTCATATAGTGCATGCAGGAATATATATGCCCACAGGAAGATGTGTAGTAGGCTCAGATGTCAGATAACAGAAAGTACTCTTCATGACTGCCCCAGAAATGGACACACCATTAGCAGCTCTCATGCTGGTGATGAGGAATGAATATGTGATAGTAGCAGCAATAAGGTGGTCTGCAGGCAAGTGGGGCAGGAAAAGAAAAACACAGCAAGTGAAACAAAGTAAAATAGCATGGTAACAAACACTGGAGGAAGCAAATTAGGCATTATCATATCATGTGCATGTACTGAATATTATAAATGCTTGTATTAACTAGCAAACCAGCTGATGGTGCATGTCTTAAAGTTTTAGAATGTACAGGAACCTGGAGGCTATAAAATGGACAAAATAGCTTAAATGTTCTATAATCTGGTAATGCAGAAAGGAGACATGGTTGGTGAAATTTCTGAATGTGCAGGCAGTCCATAGTTGTACCAGTAATTCTGTACAGGATAAAACCCAACTATGTTGACAAGAATCCTGAAGGATCCTGAATAAAATCCCCATGAACTCAAATGCAACTAGATTTAACTTGCGGACATCTAGCTAAGCAGTCAAAGTGTATGTTTTCCTATATTTTGCTAACATTTGCTAATGCCTTGACTATAAACAAACTAAAATAATCTGTTAGTGGTGTGAACATAACTCTGGGTAGGCCTCCATCCTCCTCCCCAGGCTGCCTCTATCAAACACTATTTGTGTACCAAACATCCCTTTTCAGCTCCTAGTGAAACACACACTGTAAATTCACCTTATCAGCATCTCCCCAACTATTTTTAATAACCCTAAAGTTAATTCCAGTTTAGGCTGCTTTTTTAAAAGTGGTGAAGCCTACTCTACACCGACCTTCTGGTACACAACAACTGTATTACTTACAAACCAGGACTGAATTTTTCACTAATTACTTTTTGTAGCATAGTCTCAGGCAAGCTGCTCATTCTGGTTTCAACCCACTCTGTTTGCTCTCACTGCACTCAGGCTCACTCTTCTCCACTACCTTGCCCCTATTCCCAACCACCCCCACTTTCCTTAAATTTATATGCAACCAAACCACACTCCTCCTCCCCTCAGCCAACCACACACATACTTACCAAATCACCACCCCTACTTCCTCCACCTCTCTCATTTCACTACCCCCACCCACCAAACCCCAACTTACCTCTTTCCTACCCAATGATCTCCTACTCCACTTTCTCTACCTCATGCATAACTCCACCTCCCCCACCCGCACACTGTCAATCACCACCACTCATCTACCCTCCCACTGTTCCCCTTCTACCAACACACCCACTCCCATGTGGCCATCAGTCCACAGCTATACAACACCCCAACCTCCTACTCTTACCTTTCAAACACATACACACTCACTGTTCTAATTCTTCAATTCTCTGATATTTCAAACTCACCAACGAGCTGAGACAACTTCTACCACACTATATAGCACAACTTAAACTCTAGGCTGACATCAACCAGGACCTCAAGCAAACTCCCATCTCCACTCATCAGTCCCCTCACCTAGCCCTCAAACAAAACCTAATCAATTTACTACCTACCACCATCCCCTCCCCCCTCTTCCAAAAAACAGTAATTTGAACCTTCTCTTTATCAGTTTCAATCTCTGCAGCATCTTATGTAACATTATTGAATTCCATGCTACCTTAACTACCTACTCGCCTGACATAGCTGCAATAACTGAAACCTGGATAAAGCCCCATATTATATAGTTAAAGGCATAACTACTACTGGCTATAACATCATAAGACTAGACAGACTGAACAAAAAAGGTGGTGTTGTTGCCATTATATTTAAAGACACCCTTAAAATTGAACAGTTAAACTGTGCCCCACCCGACCTACCTAACTCTGAAATCCTAACAACACGCCTTGAAATAAATAGGTCTGTAATTATCATAACTGCTTATCTCCCCCCCTGGTAACAACCTACCCACCACTGAAAATCTACTTTCTTGGGCAGCAAGAAACTATAAGCCTAGGTGATTTCAACATAGATTGGTACTCCTGCACATCCATCAACCCCTCCAACTTCCTAAACCTTTTCAATTTCACCCAAACATTATCCTGTCCAGCTCGGATAGACAAACATTCCAAAAGGCAGTCAACCTTAGATTGGATACTAACTAACAACCCAACCTAAGCTACCGAGCTGGCTGCCTTCCTCACTCCCTCAATGACCACTCCCCAACCTTCCTGTACAGAAAACAAGTCCATACTCAAACCAACATAATATATACATTTATTCATAGCAAGAAAAGTTTCTCCCCTTCCACTTTTAACCTACTACTCCAACAACGACTAGTCACCACTTACTATCCTCCTTCTTGATCATGGTGTTCAGTACTTCAACAATACCATTCTTAATATACTAAACAATCTTGCACCCACTAGAAAAAATTACACCAAAACCTAATAACATCCCTGGCTAACAAGAGACACTAAATTACTACTCAAGTAAAGAGACAGGGCTTGATTAACTTATCACACCACCAGATACAGCACACCTCATCACATATCAACAACTCAGAAATCTAGCTAAGAAGCAAATAAAATATAACAAAAAAAAAGAAACTACTTCCACATGTGCCAACAACAACACCAAAACAACCCCCAAAAATTCTGGAAAAACATAATCTCAACCCTGGCTATACCCCAACTCCTCCACCAGTCACCTCAAATGTAACTGACCCTATTGCAACACAATTCAACTCACACTTTATTAATACAATCACCTCACTGCTGGGAAACCAGCTTAACCAACCTCTGTCTATCCCCACACCCTCCTCAGACTTCCCCAACCCACTCACATTTACACCAATTCAAACTAACTACTTAAAAATCACTCCTTTCCAAGCTTAAACCCTGCTGTTTAGCAGCAGACCAACTACCAATGAATTAGTTAAAAATTCCACCCCTGCAATTGCCTACCCCATATCTTTCCTGATCAACCACTCCATTACAGAGCAATATGGTCCCTCTCTCTGGAAAATATCATATATCATCCCCCCCTACAAAGGAGGTCCCTTTAAAGACCTAATCAACTACCATCCCATACCCATCCTCTCTCCTCCTGCTAAAATTTTAGAAAAATGCATTCACAACCAGCTCCTACACCACCTCCTCAATCACAACCTCATTTCCTCCTCACAACATGGTCTCAGACCAAAACATAGCACTAATACTGCCCTTCTGTCTTTCACTAACACCATTCAACATCTCATTAATGAAGGCCAACTCATCTCATCCATTTTCCTTGATATGTCAAAAGCATTTGACACCATATCCTACCAAATTCTTCTCAGCAAACTCTCATCCCATGGCATTAGTTCATCAGCTCTATCCTGGTTCCACAGCTATCTTTCCAACTGACAACAAGCTGCTAAATGTGAAAACAGCCTTTCCTCCTTACTCCCCATCTCTGTTGGGGTGCCCCAAGGTTCCATACTAGGCACGCTCCTCTTTACAATATTTACAAATAACCTCAGCTCTGCAACACAACTAGCCTCCATTGTCCAGTACACTGACAATTCCACACTTATATGCTCAGCCCCCACTCCTTAGGAACTCCAAATAAAAATGCAAACTTCTTTTCAAGATATAGAAAAATACCTCACAGAACATCAACTTATTCTAAACCCAATCAAAACTAAGATAATAGTTTTCAGAAATAACAAACCCAAATCACAACAGCCCCATCTAACAATACTCTCCTCAAATGGAACCAAGATAGAACCCACAAGCCAAAACTACTGGGCATAACAATAGATGACAACCTAAGATTTGACAGACACATTTCCATCATTATCAAAAAAGTCCAAACTAGGCACCCTATATAGAGCCAAAGAATACCTTACAGAAAGTGCCAGACTAGCCACTGCTCGCCTAAAACTATTTTCCACCCACCTTTATGGATCCCAAATAGTTACTAATCTGTGAAAAACTGTCATATATAACCTAGAATCCTGCTACAACAAAATTGCTAAATTTGCCACAGGACACCCATATAGAACCCACCACTGCACCATTCTTTCCCAACTCAACTGGCTAGAACTCCCTAACATCCTATCATTCAACCAGTTGTCCATAGCCCACAAAATTATCCACCTACCCAGGGACTGCCCTGCACTTTCTAAACTAATCCAAACCAGTGAAAATCTCAGAACACTTAGATCCTCTAAAAAACTAATGCTAAAGGTTATTCAACCCCACAACTCCCATGGCAGTTCCCTCTACTCTTACAAAATTGCCAAACTGTGGAACACTTCCTCAAACCATAGCAAAAACTCCTATCATGAGTTCAAACAACTCCTAAAAGAACATCTAGCAAATCATTAGCTTTGCACCCGCCATACTCCTGGCTAAGTCTACCCACCCCAAGACTATATCTCCTAATTCTACTCCTTCTTATTTCTAGCTCTTAACCCCTTGGGTTCTGTTCTTACCACCCAGCTAAATTCTTCAGTTTTCTGTCAGCAGCTAGATTTGGGCAGAGGTCCTAGACAATCTTACTGATCTTATATCTGTAACCACATCTACCACTGTTATATGTCCTAAATACAATATGGCCTCCTCATTCACTGTGTATCCATGCATTCTGTTGCCTGCTGCTGTATTTGTCTTTGACAGTAATTTATATTGCCAGTTTAATTACACTGTTACTATGGCTCATACACAATTATTTTTTGCCAATACTCTTAGTATTGTAGTAATATTAGTTTCACTAGCAGTATTTTCTGCCATTTTGTTAGTATATGTTTAGTATTCTTAGTTTCTGTATCTGTAAACTGTATAACTGGAGATGTTCTCCCTGGCTCTCCACTGAAAATGGGCTTCTGGCCCAGTAGGACATAACCAGGTAAACAAATGTAATAAATAAGAATAAAAAAATAAATAAAAGGATTGTTTGATAACTAGAAGGAAGAATGGGCAAAGCTACAGACAAAGTGGATCTTCCAGGAATTACACTGCTTATGCAAAGTGTGACCTCTGCAGTGTGGATCGTACAGAAATTACACTGTTCAAACCAAATGTGACCTCTACAGGGTGGATTACACAGAAATTACACTATTGAGACAAAGTGTGACCTCTGCAGTGTGGATTGTATAGAAATTACACTCTTTGGACAAAGTGTGACCTCTACAGTGTGGCTCTTACAGAAATTACACTGTTCAAAGCCTGACCTCTACAGTGTGGATCTTACATAAATTAGACTGTTCAGACAAAGTGTGACCTCTGCAGTGTGGATCTTCCAGAAATTACACTGTTCAGACAAAGTATGACCTCTGCAGTGTGGATTGGGCAGACATTACACCGTTCAGACAAAGTGTGAGCTCTACAGTGTGGATCTTACAGAAATTCCACTATTCAGAGAAAGTGTGACCTCTGCAGTATGGATCTTACAGAAATTACACTGTTCAGACAAAATGTGAGCTCTATGGTGTGATCGTGTGAATCTTACAGAGATTACACTGTTCAGACAAAGTATTACTGCCACAAATACCAGACAGCTAAGCAGTTGTCTTTGGATACTGACTTTTGGAGTCATCGATGCTGTAATGCCCTGTGTATGATATATAATGACTAGAAGTTTCATACACAAAGAGATACACAATTCAGGGACAGCCCTTCTCTGTTCTATTGCAGCCTAGATCTGCTCCTGCATAACCCACATCTGTGACACAATGCAACCTGAATGCCATCCCTAGAGGTTTGGCAGCCACACCCACAGTGTTATTTAGATCCTCAGTGTTAGCACATAGTTGTGGCATGTCATTTCTTCCTACAACAAGCAACAAGAATTACTTGCCTGAATGTACAGACACATCCTGGGTGACCTGGACATCACTGCTACACAGACTGCTACCCAGACTGATTCTCTGCAATACAGCAGGCAAGATGCATGGAGATTGTGACCCTGTAAAAGACCATATTTTGACAGACACACACAATGCCATGTACCATCTAAGGAAATTAAATGAGCCCTGCATTCCACATGCTTACCTGTCAGGCATATATATATATATATATATATATATATATATGTACTTGTCATATGTATCCATTTCTTCGGATAGAGTCCTTTTTGACATTTGAGATCTATTTTATTAGTACGGAGGTTTAGTGTGCATTATTTGAGGTGCGTCCTATCCTTCAGAGAAGTAACTTGCATATCGTGTATGTGTTTATTCATTATAACTTGTAATGCTCTTGGATTGCACTTAGCATTGTTTCTTTTGGTTTTATGTTATACTGAATTTGCATACTAGACTGCATTGTGTAACTTGTTTTTATAGTGTAGGATTTGCACTATGCAACTGCAGGTGGTTATGTGTCAAACTCTCTTTCGTATTTACTTCAGTTTGCAATTTTAGTCCTCTTTGATGATTGTTACTAATGATGAGCACAGTGCAAGACTAAGAATGACCTACACCAGCTTTAGTTCACTATACTGTTGCTTGCAGTATGTCAGAATTACATTTTGTAATGACTGACCCTTTATTAACGCTTAATGCTCAGTCATGTGATCTGCTTTGAACTACAAATCTTTTTTTCTAGGTATCTATTTTATATTAAAAATTAATGTCTGGGCAGAATATTTTGTGACAGTAACTGCACATTTAAGGAATTTGAAAATTGCATTAGCTTTGCAGCCTACCATAATATGACAAATCTGTGTCAGAAAGTCAAGCCTACACCTGACAGAAAAACAGGTCTCTAATACAGAATAATCATAGCTGTTTGATTCTGTAAGTAGAATTCCTTCTTTCCAGGACACTATGACATTTTAGTTCACTATTTTTCACTTTAAATAATTTGTCAAACACTGTATAAGGTGACATTGACTTTTACTTCAGAATTCTTTTCTTCTAAAAATAATGTGAAATGCAGCTTTGGGAATCAGCATCGCTTTGCATACCAATAAAGCCTACTGGACTTGGATTTTCTTTCTGTAAAAGACGTAACAGTCACATAACATTCATATACAGTAGCTTTTTGTACCACTACCTGAAATTGTCCTTTCCCTGCAGTGGACTACAAGGGAAATTTAATTTTTACTGTGTTCTGTAGTATAAATGGCTTGGATAATAGAATTTGGAGAGAGCGCAAATGATAAAGAGAAAGGTATGTAAAACCTAATTTTACATATTTAGCTGAAAATGGTCAGATTGACAATAGTCAGTTCAGACGAGGAGCCTCCTTCCCTCAAAGCCATAAGAACCTCAAAAATTATTTTAATTTTAATACATCAAAATTGATCAGTCACAGCTTGAAGTTATGGGAAAGAGTACTATAAGCTAGGTTAAGAAGGGAGGTGATGATTAGTGATCAGCAGTATGGTTACATGCCAGGAAAGAGCACTACAGATGCAATGTTTGCTCTGAGAGTGTTATTGGAGAAATACAGAGAAGGTCAGAAGGAGTTGCACTGTGTCTTTGTAGACTTGGAGAAAGCATATGACAGGGTGCCTAGAGAAGAGTTGTGGTATTGTATGAGGAAGTTGGGAGTGGCAGAGAAGTATGTAAGAGTGGTACAGGATATGTCCGAGGGTAGTGTGACAGTGGTGAGGACTGCAGTGGGAGTGACAGATCCGTTTAAGGTGGAGGTGGGATTACATCAAGGATCAGCTCTGAGTCCTTTCTTATTTGCAGTGGTGATGGACAGGTTGACAGATGAGATCAGACAGGAGGCCCCGTGTACTATGATGTTTTCAGATGACATTGTGATCTGTAGTGAGAGTAGGAATCAGGTTGAGGAGACTCTGGAGAGGTGGAGATATGCTCTAGAGAGCAGAGGAATGAAGGTCAGCAGGGCTAAGACAGAATATATGTGTGTAAATGAGAGGGAGGGTAGAGGAATGGTGAGGATGCAAGGAGTAGAGTTGGTAAAGGTGAACGAGTTTAAGTACTTGGGATCAACAGTTCAGAGTAATGGTGAATGTGGAAGAGAGGAGACGAAGAGAGTACAGGCAGGGTGGAATGGGTGGAGAAGAGTGTCAGGAGTGATTTGTGACAGACGGGTACCAGTAAGAGTAAAAGGGAAGGTCTACAAGAGGGTAGTGAGACCAGCTATGTTATATGGGTTGGAGACAGTGGCATTGACAAAAAGGCAGGAGTCAGAGCTGGATGTGGCAGAGTAAAGATGTTAAGATTTGCACTCGGTGTGACTAGGATGGATAGGATTAGGAATCAGTATATTAGAGGGTCAGCTCATGTTGGACAGTTTGGAGACAAAGCAAGAGAGACGAGATTGCATTGTTTTGGACATGTGTTGAGGAGGGATGATGGGTATATTGGGAAAAAGATGCTAAGGATGGAGCTGCCAGGTAAGAGGAAAAGGGGAAGGCCTAAGATAAGGTTTATGGACATGGTGAGAGAGGACATGCAGGCGGTTGGTGTGACAGAACAAGATGCAGAGGGTAGGAAGAAATGTAAAGAGATGATCCGCTGTGGCGACCCCTAACGGGAAAAGCCAAAAGAGGATGATGAGCAGTGTAGTAGATACCTCTCCCTACAAAGAAGTCATAGGTTCATAGGTTCATAGGTTCATACTAGGCTATCTGCCCAAGGGCATTTATAAGCCTAGCCCATAGTTATGTGGCTTTCGCCACCCCTTTAGTTTGAATAAAAACTATGCCTATCATTTTTCTGTGCCTCTGTCAAGCAGTGACACTGAAGTAATCCCTGGGGTATATCTGCGATCTCCCATCCATTGGTCAAGATTCCTCTTGAACAAGGCCAGCGAGGTGCTCTGCCTCACATGTACCGGGATTTTGTTCCACAGCATAGGGAGTCTCTGGGTGATGAATCTGTCCCTCCAGCACGTTCTATTTATAACCGTGTCAAGGTTTAAGTCTCCGCCCTTGTGGTTCTGAGGGATCTAGATTTTTGAGGTGAAGCATATTCATCTAATCTGGGTTTGACATGGCCTTATATGTCAGGCACAGGTCACCTCTGAGCAAGCGGTATGAGACTGAATAAAGCTGGAGTTCTTTCAGTCGGGCAGCATAAGACATATTTTGAGACCCTTTATCCTTTTGGTGAGGAACTTTTGGGGCCTTTCAAGCTGCATCAGGTGTCTGGTCAGATACATTCGAACGGGCATTGTACTCAATCATAGGTCTAATGAGTGATGAGTACAGGGGACGATGACCTCCCTTGATCTAGATGTGAATCCCTTTATGATCAGGTGGGCGATATAGAAGGTTTTCCTAACTACTTTAGCAACATGAGTGTCAAAGCGAAGACTACTGTCAACTTGGGTCCCCAGATCCCTGATGACTTTTCTGTGCTCAGTGGATTGTCACCTATATGGTAGCTAGGAGTAACCTTGTTTTTCCCGAAGGGTATGACTATGCATTTTTTGGCGTTTAACTTCAGGCCATGGCTCTGGCACCAGTTATCCGTTTCTGTGAGGCCCTTCTGGAGGATATCTGTGTCAGATGTGTTTTCGACTATGGCGCCCAGTTTGCAGTCATCTGCAGACTTTGTCAGCCATAACCCTCCTGTGTTTGCTTGTACTTCAGAAAAGTAGATGCCGAACAAGAGTGGACCCAGGACTGAGCCCTGTGGGACACCACTTGTGACAGGCTTTGAGTCTGACATGGCTCCAGCAACTCTGACCCTGTGGGTTCTGTCGCTTAGCCAGTTTGCAACCCATCTTGTGATGTATGGGTTTACATTCAAGCTGATGAGTTTTTCGATGATACCTGAGTGGGGTATTGTGTCGAAGGCCTTTGCCAGGTTGAGGTAGGCTGTATGGACTGCCTTTGCCTCATCAATGGCCTTGGTGACTGTCTCGAAAAAGTCAACCAAGTTTAAGAGGCAGGATCTGCCTTTGACAAAGCCAAACTGGGTTGGATCCAAAGTCTGCAAGTTCCCTATGTCTTTATTTATGAGTTCCATTATGATCCTCTCCATGGCTTTGCAGATAAGGCTTGTCAAGCTAATGGGGTGGTAATTTCCAGGGTCTGTGGAGGCACCGCCCTTATGAAGTGGGATCACAGTCGCCGTGCGCCACTCCTTGGGTACGTATCCTGAGGTGAGGCTAAGATTAAACAGCTGTCCTAACTGTGGGTTTAATTCCTCGTTGAGTTCATGAAGCACACAGCCGGGGACACCATCCGGTCCCATGGATGCTGTGTTTTTTGCCTTAGTGAGGGCAGTTCTCACCTGGGCGTTGGAGATGTTTGGGGGGCTACAATCCTCTGGAATAGATATCTCTCCTTTTGGGGGGGAGAAGTTTGCACTGAACCTGTCGGCCAGTATGTTAGCAATGTGTGTAGGTTCAGTAATTTTCACATCATTTTGAACTAATTCTGAGCATATCTGGGAGTTTCCTCCTAGGTTTCTAATATAGCTAAAGAAGGCCTTATGATTGTCTTTAGAGTCCTTGGCGATTTTTCTCTCAAAATTTGCCTTTGATGATTTTATGAGAGCTCTTAGTGTTTTACTTATAATGATCAAAGGTGTCTTACCTTTCAAGGATTTTGCTCTATCTTGTAGTAGCTTCCTCCTTTTGTTGTAGAGCTTGTTTATGGCTGGGGTCCACCAGACTGGACGCTTGCCTTTGGTACAGAGAGTCTTAGTTTTGTTTGGGATTGCCTGATCCATGCAGTCCTGTAGGTGCTGGTAGAAGGCATTTGTAAGTGATTCAGCGGTTTGAGTAATGTTTACCACTGGCTCAGGGGCCTTAAAGGAGACCACACTAGTTTTTAGAAGTGTGAAATCGGCTTTTGAGAAGTTTTTCACTGTGGTCTTTTTTGTTTCAGGTGGGGGCGGGATGAGGACCTCCAGCGAGATTAGTTTATGATCTGATCTCACCAGTGAGGGGAATACTTCCGGTGTTGAACATTTTGATCCCATGTTCGTGATGATGAGATCAAGTATGTTTTCACCTCTTGTGGGGATGGTGACTAGTTGTTCCATGGCATTTGAGTTTATGAACTCCAGGAATCTTTGGGTTAGAGTGTTCGGGCTTGAGTAGTGTTCCCAGTCTATATTAGGGTAGTTGAAGTCACCTAGTATGATGGTGTTTGGAGATACATTTATCCCCTCGAATGTTTTCAGGAAGGCCATGTGAGGTTCCTGAGTTTGAGAGGGTGGCCTGTAACATGCTACAAATTGCAGAGCAGTCTTGCCTATGGTTAATTGCACCTGGATGGTCTCCGATGCATCGTGCGTTGCCACCAACCTTGAGGTGTGGGTGTCCTTTATGAATATGGACACCCCTCCTTTCTTGGTGTTGTCCGGATTTTGGGGCGGAACGCATGATATGAGGTGAAACCTGTTAGTGCTGGGGTGCTCTCAGGAGCCTTGAACCAGGTTTCTGTCACAGCACAGACATCGATGTTCTCCATATTGAGAAGGGCCTCGAGTGCGTGCATCTTGAGATTGAGACTTCTGGCATTGAGCAGCATTACCCTTAGTTTTTTTCCTTTTTGGTGTTCTAGGGTGGTAGGTTTAGAATTTGAGCCTTGCCTAAAAGGCACTATGGGGGTGGCAAGAGCCTTTGCCAATATCCGGAAGCCCAGGGGTGACAGGTGCAAGCCGTCCCTTGTGAAGCAGCATGGCTTGTCCAGCATGTCATCCCAGGCAGACAGACATTGGATCCCCTTTGAATGACACCAGAATTTAAGCCAATTATTAAAGCTGATCATCTTATCACTGTATTGTGGCATCATTCTAGGTGAAGGTAGGATACTGCTCAAGGTCAGGGTCATACCTGCCTGGGCTACATAATCAGAGAGCTCCTCGATGTCCCTTTTCATGTAGTCCAAGGAGGTACGTCTCAGGTCGTTGACACCAGCGTGGACAATGACTGAGTCGTACTTGTACCTGCTGTTGAGAGACCTGAGTGCTTGCGTTATGTGGCGGATTCTAGCGCCCAACAGGCAGCTTACTGTGACCTTCTCCTTACTCAGTCTGGTGAGCGGGGCGTCAGTGTGTCTGACTATGGAATCACCAATGACAAGTGTGTCTGGCATTTTGTTTGGCCTTAAGGGCTGTGACTGTTTGACACTCTGACTGTGTGGTCTATGTGTTGCATGTGTTGGGTCGTGAGGTGGTAGTTGTTTGGGTGTCTGCTTTGGTGGCCTCTGCTGTTTTGGTAAATTTTTGATCAGAGCCTCCGAGTATGTCTTTGTGTGAGTATGTGTATGATTTGAAGTTGTGATGGTACCATGTGTGACTGGGTATGTATTGTGTGTGGTTACCTTCTCCTCCTGTCTGGTCTTGCCAGTCCTATGTTGAGAGAGCTCAGCCTCCAGTTTGGCCGTATAGTTGCATCTCTCGCATGTATTTGTGTTTTGTGGGAGAAGGAGAGGATTGTCTGTGTACATGAAGCAATTGTAACATTGCCTCAATATTCCCAGGTTCACCAGTTGAGCTGGAGAGGACACTAGCAACTGATCCCTCGACATACTAGAAGTAGTAGATAAAGAACTTTCAAAGGACTCCGGGGGAAGTGGGTTTTAGGCTGGTGGGGTACTATCTATAATAAGAGTGCTTTATCAAGGTGCAAGTACTGTAGGAGTAAGTGCTAGGCTTTACAGATAGAGAATAGTCTACTTGGGAATCAAGTAGAGATGAACTTTTCAGTTATAGGATATGCTGGTTAGATCAGCAGTACAGTTTAGTGTGTTTTATAGCAGGGGGCTGAAGGGAGCTAGGAATTGGCCCAAAACGACCAATGGACTACTAGTTTCTGGCTGAAACTTCACCAAATCGGACAAAAAGGTCGCTCAGTGCTTCCCACTCCCACTGGTAAGCAAAGAAACTTCCCTCCTTCCTAATAAGGCAATGGATCAGTAACAGGAACTAAAAACAAAGCCCAGGGATCAGCAACTCTGAAACTGGACTACTCTAGTTCAGTAAAGTGGGAAAACAAGAGATTTTTTTGTTTTATTACAGAGATAAGGAAAAAAAAAGACAGTAAATGCTATAAATGCTGTAAATCGGCTAGCGCACTTTAGTGTGTAGCCTACAGAAACAATTTGCAACAATTAGTAACTTAAAGTGCAATAAACAGTGTAAAATGCAGAAATCACTTAAAGCAGCAGTAAATAGTGGCAAAGTCCTCACAAAAAAACACTTAATTCATAATTTCTCTTTTTGATCATTTTGTAAATTTTTTTTTGAAAATCTGTTTATTGTTACAGATGTACAGATCTTAAGAAAAAAACTCACTGAATAATATTATATTTCATTACATATTTATTATAAATATAAAAACAGTTTAAAGTGTGTTAATATGAAGTAACACACAGTATGAACCAGAATATAAATAACAACTTAAATAGCAACAAACTGGGTGCAGTCCCCCATAGACTATAACCTAAAATCCTAGGAAAGAGAGAGGATATAGGCAGTGTAACTCAGAAATGGGGCTGATTATTTATTTCAGCAGTCTAACATATTATAGTTTTGTTCAGGGTCTATAGGCGAAGTAAGATTAGGTAAGTGAGGGGTAGACCTCCTTCTACAAAAGGGCCCCGTTATGGCACCCCATTAAAATGCTATACATTACAGAGACATACCTATTGGGAAAAAGTTCTCCTGCTTGCACTTTATTGATATAGAAAAGTAATGGAGGAACTTTGGTATGTTTCTCACAGGCCTCAGTTCTCCTTCATGTAAACAATCGCCTGCTTTTACACAACCTGTCAGATGAGGATGGGATATGCTGTATTTCGTATGTCTCAAAGGAAACCACACCCTCCCTCTTTAACAGCTGCACTTGAGTACTTACTCCTTTCTTCATTCAAAGTTTGATGATCTTCTCTGCTTGACCAGGAAGAAATTTAGCTGTGTCTATTAATGAGAACATTAAAGACCCCCAAGCCTGTAGTTTCATGGAGCTCCTCACAGTCTCCAGCATAAACAGGAAGAATGCGGGAACATGTTGGGAAGAGCTAAGTGTACGGACTAGCTTTCTGTTATTCCTATGTTAGAGTGATGTATGACTGCACTATAGGGCGGAGCATTAGATTTAGATCTGCCCATGGAAGTACCACTTTAAGAGGACAGTTATAATGGAGAATATTCCATGGCAGGGCATATGATTGAAAGAACCATTACAATACAATCTTTTGTTTCCATATCAATATACTAGCACTAATATGTAGTTCAGAGAAGTTGCTTTGCTTTGCAGGATAATAGCATGCAGCAACCACTCTTGGTTTTAGGGGGCCTCAGACATACATCAGGATTGTGCTCAAAGTACCTTTGGTTGGAACTATATGTGTCTATATAGTACATGTTATTTTGGGGTATAGATTAATTCTGATGGAAGTCTTTTTCTGCTGTTGTGTAGCTCTAACCAAGCCCTGTGTGAATAGAGGATTCTTTCAAGCTCTGGCCCATTTCTACATTACATTCCCTATCCTGCTACAATGAGTATGAGTGATTTAAGCACATATAAGGGAAGATATCCATAACCTTTTTAAAGATGAACTTAAAAGGTTCTTACTGGGGATAAAGTGAATATTGAGAGCTATTGATTTTTCCTACATTAGCAATATACCCTGAAAGTGTTCCAGACCTGGTGAGAATCTCCCTACCATGGATAAAAGGACAAGAGGGATAACTCTCTATAACATATTTAAGTTTTATGATTCAGTGAAGAATTTGTAAAAAATTGGATAATAGAAATGAGAACTGGCCAGGCGGAGATTGGACTGACGCTCTCCTGGACAGCCAGTCACAGACTGTATACATTCAATGTCTAACTTGCCATCTCATGTGAAGCTTCAGCATCAGTCTCTTACTCTGACAGGAATTAACAGGTTCTTGCTTGATTCCTTATTGCAAGTGTAGTAAGTAGCTCATTGGTCAGGCTTACTGTTGTGTTATCATTACTTGGCTCCTCACCATTCACAAACCACTGCAGGTGTAGTAAGTATTTGATTGGTCAGACCTACTGTAGTGTTCAGATTCTTTATCTGGCTCCATGTCCATTCACAAACCAAGGCAGATTATAATATGCCATTAGCTGTAGTACTAAGAAAAAGCTAATTTGTCAAGAAGTCTCAAGCACTGAGTTGCGTTTACTAGTTAGTGTGTGACACTGTCTGGTAAAGGGCATACAGATTTTGAAACAATTGCAGTTGTATTTACTTAAAATATACTGAACTAAATATTTTATCTATTAAAATAAGCCATCTGATTTGTTCAATACAGTCACACTGATTTTAAGAGCTTAGTGCTTAACCACACTGCATTGTGTGGAAAGATCCACAGTTGACACTGAAGTGAAGCAGTGTTCAGCTGTTCCGCTTTCAACAGTGATGGTTCCACTTTTTGTTCTCTGATTGACTTCCAAATCATAATTATAGCCAATTAACAAAGAGAGAGAGAAAGGGAGCCAATCAGAGAATGATTTTGACCTTAAGCAGCCAATCAGAATGCACAATAAACATCCATGGCTTTAGCGCTGCCTATTACGATACCCCCGAAGCATGACCAACAAGCAAAAATAAACTTCTGTCACTTTTCCCCCTTGTTAAACATGCTTGTGGCTAATTCCAATTAGATAGAGGGAAAAAAATAAAATAGAAGGAAAACAGTACAAAAGTATATAACTGCAATACCAGCAGTTAAAAGGGTCATACCTCTCAACCTCCTAGAGTAAGAAAACTGGACAAAACCAATAGCCAAACATAATGTGGGGATAAAGCCACAAAAATATGGACAATTTTTAGATATTGCTGCAATAAACTTAGAATGTTGCTAAAATAACAGCTTTTATGTTACTATGCATGTTCTGAAGGACGTGATGTCTGCAACACAAATTTCTGTCATTATCTTATTACTTTATTCCTCTGTGACTTGCCAGAAAACTACATATTTTATGAGGAACAGACCAAAAATATGAGTCTGGATATTCTGAAAAAATCTGGGCAGTTTAGAGGTATGCCAAGGGTGAATGTGTGTGGATATATATATATATGTGTGTGTGTGTGTGTGTGTGTGTGTGTGTGTGTGTGTGTGTGTGTGTGTGTGTGTGTGTGTGTGCGTGTGTATGTGTGTGTGTGTGTATGTGTGTTTGCCAAAGCTTTCAACCTCTTAGCGCAAGAAATCTGGACATAGCCCTAATTAATGGGGAACAAAGACTCAAAAAAAAACAATGTTAAATATTGTTCTTATAAATTTAGAAAGTTGCTAGAATAACAGGATTTGTGTTAGCATGCATTTACTGAAATATATAAAGTTTGAAGCTCAAATAGATGTAATTATTTAGAGACTCAGCCTTCAGTGGTTTGCCAGAAAACCATAGATTTTATGAGGAAAAGACCAAAAATATGACACAGAAATCTGGACACTTGAGAGGTATGGTGTGTATGTAAGCACCTGGCAATGTCTTAGCTAATCAGGGATGAAGGTAAATAAAATGGAGACAAAGTTCCCAAATCAGACAGATTTTAAATATTGTTATATACTTTGAAATTTGATAGTAACACATTTTGCCTTAGCATGCATTTTATAAAGTCTTAAACTAAAACTGTATATTATTCAGGGGCTACAGTCCTCAATATGTGAAAAGTGCCTGAAGAACAGACAGCAATATGAGAAAAAAATCAGGGCCATTCAGCAAAGTCAAGGATAGTTGAAAACATTGCATGCCAATGTGTTAAGAGGCCCAGGGCGATGGAGATGTAATGTCTTGTGTCTGACAGCAGTGACTTCACTGTTGGTACAATGTATCTATTTCTTCCTTCAGTGAATCAGAATGAAACATCTGAGGAGTACTTGGTCAATAAAGTGGCACTAATTGCTGGATATGTTTCTGTGGTTGGGTATGTGGTGGTTCGCTTGTGTATCTGGGCCTTTGCATTTTTGTGTGTGACTATCTGTATCCAGCAGTTATAGCCACTTAATTGACAAGAGTATCCATAGATGTTTTATTCTGAATGAATAAAGAAATACATGAATTATACCAGCAGTGAAGTTACTTCTGTGTGTGTGTGTGTGTGTGTGTGTGTGTGTGTGTGTGTGTGTGTGTGTGTGTGTGTGTGTGTGTGTGTGTGTGTGTGTGTGTGTGTGTGTCTGTGTGTGCGTGTGTGCATGTGTGCGTGTGTGCGTGTGTGTGCGTGTGTGTGTGTGTGTGTGTGTGTGCGCGCGTGTGTGTGTGGTGTCTCTGAGTGTTTCTATACGAGTGAGCCACTGTCTTTTTGTTTCTACAAATCTCTGTATATATTTGTAAATGTGTGTGTTTGCATTAGTGTGTGTATTATTAAAAACTTACAGATGGTTTGTTTTAGTTGAAAGGCCATGGCCATGGTCAAGGTCCACTTTTCACACAGTGCAAAAATAGGATGTTCCACATTTTGACTATTTTTATTCCACAATGGCCTCTTAGCAGGTTGAGACCTATGTTTAAGAAATTAAACATCTATATTTGCTACAGTGCCAACCAAACGTAACACTGCACTACCCAAGTGTGCTTAAGTAACTTTTTCAGAAAATACTTCACAAATAAATGAAAACTGGCAAGATAAAAAATTAAAACAGCACACTGACTATAGAAAATCTTAACACAATATACTGGTTTGCTAGTTCAGCTTTGTTTTCAGCGCCTGCTGTGTCAGGTTTATCAGAATTGTATGTGACAGTATCTCCATCTAATGGCAAAATCTATAAAATGCATACATTCTTTTAAAAGAAGAAAAGGCACTAGTAAAGAACAATTCCCATTTTTTCAACTGTGGTTCTCTAAAAAACTTGTAATGCTGATTCAACTTAAGAAGATGGGTTACCAAAGTACAACGTTGTCATGGAAATTTACGATTTTACATATTCCTCCGAAAGAACTCTCTAGATCACAAAGTACTATATTTATTAATATTTTTCTGTTAATGAAGCTTTATATAGCCACTAATTGGTTAGACCCATCTAAAACATCTTGGGAAAGCTTTAGAGTTTTGGCAACAAGGCATATATTAGCTCATAAACTACTCTTAAGTCTGAATAATAAAAACATTAATAACCCAAAAATTTGGGAACAGATATTTAATATTATATTAACATAACACTTTTAACTTGAAGGTATTCACATTTATATACTTGCTTGGAGAGAATTTTGTATTTAAACTGTATATTACTGGAAATGTTATTAACTACTTTTTGTTTTTTCCCTATTTCTAATGTTTACATGGAAGCATTCTTGTAAATATTGTATATTTGTTTGGTGTGATAGTTAGTGATATTAGTTAGTAGTCTTTTGTTTTGAATTTTTTCTCTTAAAATTTTGTGTTTGTTTTTACTTGTGTATGAAAATAATATAACAATAAAGATTTATTATGGAAAAAAAAACTTGTAATGCTGTAAATTAAATTAGTTAGAATGACAGCATGTTAGAAATGTGTGAAAGAATGCCAACAAAAATGTCATAACTAGCTAAACTAAATATCAGTGCATTTATTGAAGAATATAGTCATGCAAATATTGAGGGAAATTATGTGCAATTGTATACCTTGATCGGATATTACATTCTAAGAATATAATAAGGAAATAGACAGAAAAAAAGAGTTATTCACTTTATTATACTATCTGCTTCACTGTTGCTTCTTCATGTATTAAAGTCCATATTTTGTTATTGATCCAGACTGTTAATCTGTGCTCCCTCTGTTTATTTATTTGTATCTATTCTAGTCACATGCCTCTCAACTACCAGAAAGTCACATTAGAGGTTCTAGAATCATAACACTTACTTTTCTTATGGGAACATTTGTACCCCTGAGGGTGGGGAAATAACATATAAATTTTTACTCTGTGGGATATAACATGCACATTTAGGAGCACTGGGATGCAAGGGTGCACCAGACATTTGTTTGTACTGTATTTTAATATTTTAAAAGTTATAGACATGCGCGTTTCTATATGTTACAATCACTGATACTGTTTGTATAACATGGAAATGTAGAAATGTTTAAAAAACACATAACCCTGGTATGTCAACAAATTATATGTAGAAACATATCAGTTTTCATGTAAAAGAGGGCCTGTGGAATATATGTGCATGCAATGGTCCTCAAATAAAACATCTACAGTATACTATTAGGCAATAATTTCCAAATTACAGTTTTATCTCTCCTTTCTATTAGAAATTTGAGAATGTGAATCATGACACTTTAAAAATAAAATGAAATTCAGTCAAATAGCACATTCTGAAACCTCACTGTTACTTTTTTAAAGAGTTTAATGCAAGCAGGCTGGCTGACCCCCCCCCCCCCACACACACACACATACACACAACTATCCCAAGATGGCAAAATGTACTCCCCATATTAATTCTACTTTTATCGACTTTTATAGATATACTGACAGGAAGGCCACTGTACCTTGCAGTACTGTGAATGCTCATCTCTTCAAGGATGCTGTTTCTGCACTTCAGAGTGACCATGTGACATCACCATGTATTTCCCTGATTGAATAATACATCTGTGACAAAATATGGTCTGAAATGATAGCAGTGAAATACTCCCTTTGTGTCTCATGGTGTTTTAACTGTATATGCAAGAGTACTGAGAGACATAAGTCTCCTCCATTTATTATTGGAGATTAACTAGCAAAACAGATAAACTTGGAAGAACTGCTGATCAGATGACAGTTTTATGGGTTTCAACAAAGTGAAGTTCTTTGTCATGGATTTGAATGTACAGTTTATTTTCTTTTGTGAGACAGCAGTATCTTTCTAATTGCAGTTTAAGATGCTGTGTTGTCTTTATTTCTCACATAGAATGGCATATATAAGACATGACATTTCAAAGAGGATGTGATAAAAAATAATAAAGGAGGAAAAGGTTCCTAATGTACAAAGTAATAAAGTTATCTTAATCAGAAGGATAATATGCAACAAATCCATAAATTTGAGGTCCATTATATTAGTGCTCAATAAACTATAACCAAGGACACTCAGATCTCCTAACACAACCCAGACTTCTGTATATAGAAAGTGCATGCAAATCCACTGTGTTTAAAGCAATAAAACATATATAATTATTGTGCAAACACATATATAATTATTACAAACATACTCCTTAAAATTGCATATTAAAATATGTCATTAATAGAACAAATGAAAGACATAGCAAGCCATCCAAAAAGAAACAGAAGACACACAGCTGTGCAGCACACAAACAATTTTTTCATAATAACAAGGTCACTAATCTGTTTAACAAATGTCCCTTCTCCACCCCATGCCATTTACTAACATAGGCCTGGTTATGCCCAAGACTCTTGTTAAACCTCCCTTAATATGTTTGCTTAAGTAACAGCAGCAAACCATGTTAATGTCCTAGGTGTAAACAGTAAACTGTGACAGGCTTTGTTATTTTGTACACATCTCTTGTTGGGTCTGTCATGTACTTGCAAGATTGCACCAACAAATGATTGCATATCAAAATACAGAAGACTGCATCCCTCAGAAGAAAACTGCCATACTTGGAAGGGTTGCTTCAGATATTTATATTCATTTGTGTCTCATACTTTGTCTGATTTGCCTGCAAAATATGAAGAGGATACACTCTAAGTATCCTGTGATAGCCTTTTTTTAAAATGGAACAAAAATTCCAACAGTATCTAACATTAGTCCATTTGACTGTATCAAGCTCAGTGAAGTTGGTTTCTGATTGGCATTAAAGGTGACCCATTGAGAGAGACTGGATATTGCAGTTGTCTAGGTCATAGTGGAACAGTGGAATAGATGATATTTGGGGGATAGAAATCAGAGCACTCTGCCAAATGCCGAACAGTTTTGAACTATGATGTGATATATGAAGCTTGGTCCAATTTTATTTTATGTTAAGCTTGAACATGTTAAGGTTCTGATGGCTTATTAGCAATATATTTCTGTTCAAGTTCAAAAGACATTTACATTATGCCTTGTATATCATGATGTATGCTCTATGATCTTGTGCACTAGGAGAGTTTTAGAATTGTTGCGGTGATAAGAATAACTATATATCTTATTATATTTCTTTCCATACCAAGTGATTTTTGAGAACAGCTCACTACCACTTTGAAAAAAAGTTTTCAAGGCTGCAAAGTTCAACTTGGTTGCATATGAAATAGGACTATTTCTTAGACAGATGATCTAAGTATGTGCAAAGCATTAATTTTTTTTTCAGAAATGCTGTCAAACCCTGGAATTCAGCAAGCAGCCGTGCAGGAATAAGTTATTCCTGCACGGCGGGGACTGTTCCCGTACAGCACGGCAGCGCGTCCTGCATATTCATGAAGGCACGCTGCCTGTGCTGTTAAACAGACACAGAGCTGTGTACAAGTGCAGGGTGTGTGTCTGAGAGCAGAGCTCTCACAATACACATGCCCTGCACTCCAGAATTGCCTTTCAGCAATTAAAAATGAGCGAGAATGCTCGTAACACCCCCAACCCATCAGGAAAACAAAAGTGGTCAAAGGCAAAAGGGACAATCATCCCTACCAAGCATACCTCTCAACTGTACAGATTTTCACAGAATGCCCAGAAGTTTACCTCATATTCATGGTGTTCACCCTAAAATGTGTACTTGTCTGGCAAATAGCTGAGGATTGAAGTCATTAAATAATAACAAAATATGTGAGTATAAGACTCCACACATCCGTCAGAAGAATCATGCTAATATAAAACCCAATTATTCTATCACGTTTTTAAGTTTGCAAGAGCAATTTTTAAAATCCACCCCTATTTGTCCCCCCATCATTGTAGGCTTTTGTCCAGATATTTTGCACTAAGAGGTTGAGAGGTATGCTACCAAGCCAAAAGTTATTAGGATAATACATGCAGCATAAGCACATAGTGCACACCTCCCAACCCATCAGAGCAAATAATGTGGACAAAGCCAAAAGGGAAAAATGTTCCATGAAGCAGAAAGATGATAAAAATACAGGTTTAGCATTAGCAGGGATATTTTGAAGGGTATAGATAAAATTACACAACAAAACTTTTTTTTTTTTATAAATGCGATAAAGTTTAAGCGTAGCTGTGTGGGTGTGCCCATTGCTTAGCTACACTTAGTCCAGCTTAAACAGCACAAGAAGTTAAATAACAAGAGACATCCAACATAAGCAGTATTGCAATAGTGTAGTGGTTAGAGCATACACTTTGCAAGCAGCCATTCCTGGTTCGAGCCCCACTGCAACCATTTCCCATTCTACATGGGAAAGCAGTACATAAACAATTTTTTTGTAGTATTACCTATTAAATAACATATATTTGTTAACTGAAGTACTGCACTACGTCCAGATGTGAGGTGTCAGTTTAATAAAGTTGTGAAATCCCCATATAAACACAAGTGCCCTATACAGTATAGTCACACATGAATAAATGTAATGAAAGCACATTGGGGGATGTCAGGGACAGTAAACAAATTTATAATATGTAATGAATGATGAATCAATGCCATACAGTAGATAGTCTATATAATGAAAAATAAGCAATGCTAAGCATTGCACAGCTCTGCATACCAGGTATAAGCATTGTGAAAATATTACTGCTAAGCAATGAGTAGCCCAGCTAAATGGATTTGGCCATTGGTAAGCAGTGCTGAACCTGCCCCTTTAAGCAATGCCAACCTTAGCTAAGCAGGTTTGCCCATAGCTTAGCTTAGCTTAGCATATTCAAAACCATCCAATCCTGGCAAAGGGTGGGAAATCAGCCGTATTTAAACCCCACAGGTGGGAATACAGCTCATAACTGGTTGCAGCTTCTCACTGTAGGCAAAATGGCTGGAGTCGGAGAGGGAATGTGATTCCGTGTGCAGCACTGGGGAATACAGGAGTCCAAGGTCAATATAGGATGCCTGGTAAAAAGCCATGACGAGAGACTGCTGCAGGGCCAGTACCAAGGATCCCAATATAAAGCGGAAGCCTGGGACTCTCTTGCCCATGACCTCACCAGTGCCACCGGTATCCCTCAGACTGGTGAGCAGGTCAGGCACCACTATGTTGACTTGAAATGAAGGAAGAGGGAGCTCTTGGACTAGTGGGTCCAAGAATCACGGTAGAGGGGTGATGTCCCAGCAGTGTGTAAGTACTCATACCAGTAACTGTTTAATAATGTCCAGGCTGTGTATATGATGGATAGGTATGGCTAAATATTTTTCTATTTCCCTTACAGCTGCAGCTGAATGGGCTGTGAATCAGGAAGCCCATGTGAGTAGGCTGCAAAGGCTGCATCGTGAGGCTGGTGAGTAACAATCCTGCTTGTAGTAGTCATACCTAATAAATATAAAAGTAGTAGAAAGTCACCTGCCAGTATAAAAACTGTTTTGTGTATGGGTTGTACTGAATAAACCAGACAATATGACAGTAATAGTCCCATACAGGTAGTATTTAAATAAAACTGTAACTGCCTGGCAATAAAGCTCTAAATCCTACTCTGGTATTGTATGGCATTTTTAGTGTTGCATTCTCTGAATAGTAATGTTGTACTAACCACTGTTACCCACACTGTGCTACATAATAAAAATGTCTAGGAATGTCTGTATAAGACTGTTGTAATTACAAGGTCAGATTGTACAACCGAGAGAGAGACTTAGACAGAAAACACTAAAGAGATAGACAGCAATATCCAAACAGCACACTCTGCTGAAACTTAAATTGTTGTATCTTTATCAGACACAGCCATAGTTCAAATCCTGGGTGTGGTAGTAAGCTGTATGCATAATCATACCTCTCAACTGTACACATTTGTTCACTTAATTGGCTCATATTTTCTGCCTGTTACCCTGTCCCCCTGGCAAATCAGTGGGATGATCTCAGAATTTTAGTTAGCAAATAATGACATACATCTGATTTTCAGACCTCAAAACCTTCAGAAAATGTATATGAAAACAAACCTGTCACTCTAGCAACTCTCCAGGTTTATGAGAGCAATATTCAAAATATGTCCCTATTTGTACCCCAATGTTATCAAGCGTTGACCAGAGTGTGTGCATTAAGAGATTGAGACGTATGTGCATAATATTAACTTAGAATCTGGGAATATGTGTAGAAACAGTCAGGTAGTGTTAAAAAACATTCCCTCCACAGGTATACCAGGTAAGAGATGTAGAATTTAGCTATAAGACAGTTGAAGTATACACTGTTTACAAATATACCACTGCCTAAACCAAGGCCATAGGGTATTGTAATAATACCTGTACCTTTATGATTAGAGCAATGATCATTAAAGTTGTGAGGACTACAACGACATATAAGTTGTTAATTGACATCCCCCCCCCACACCATATCTGGAACAATAATCTAAATACACAAATCAATGGGTATGTTTCACCAGACCTACTGTTGGGACATATGTCCTATTGTTCAATAAATATTGAAATGTGTTTCTATTAATGTTCCATGTTGAAATAGTATCATTGGTGGCCTGTTGCTATCAATGTAACCTGCATGCTGTTGTAATGGCCACTGTGGTTCCATATATGCATGTGTTCTGTTTGCTATGCAACTGTTCCAAATCTGGTGTTTTATATCTATGCATGCTGTTATAACTAATCCTTGATTTTTCTGACTATTACTAACTCACATATGTTTTAAAACTGCAACACCATTACACGTTTGGGAAGGCCGGTCCCAGCAGACCCACCTCTCTAACCTCATCTGGTCATGGCACTGGGCTGCAGCACATCTGGTACCCACCCCGGGACCTCCTCATCCACTTGTTCTGCATCACCTTTTGGTGGAACCACCTCAGGGGATGGGGCTCACCTCCCCCCGGGAGTGGGCACGGACAGGAAACTGTCACCCGTCATCAGGTGCAGGGATGGGTGCATAGCGAGTGCTGAAGAGAGTTTGGAGATCTGTTATACCAGCTTGAGGGCCGTGTGGTACATTTAGAGGGTTAGCCGGTCCCTCCTATCCAGCCCCCAGTACAGCCACCTTCAGGGCCGTGAAGGCGCAGTGGTAACTGCCCATGGGTGGGAACCTCAGTCCCACTGTTTCCATTTGGGGGCTCATGGGCTTCCGATTTCCAAACACCCCTCCCCATCCATGGTGTTTACCCCCACACATGTCATATACTACCCCTGTATGCTGTCTTGTCTGTCTTGCTACCTACCTACCTCCCCAAATATACCTACCATGCTTCCCAAACATCCCACTCTCACCTTAAAAAAAGGGCAATCTGCCCCCCCCCAAAAAATGTTGCCCCATACATAGCTGTCCATTTCACATGTGTCCACTGGACACATGTAATCTGGTCTAATTGGCTTCACAACATATTATTGTTGTCCTCACCCCTCTTTCAGAGGTTTGAGTGTCCAAATCTACCTCCAATTCAGTATATATGCACAGCTGTTGCTGTAAAAGAAATGCACAGCTATGGACCTTCCCTACACCCATCCTGTGCATCCCGATTGTCTTTCCCTCTGCATGCCCCCTTTTTCACCACCTTCCTATCACCCCTTTTTTCTTTTCTTTTAAAGAAATTAGTGCGGGGGTAAGTGGGAGTAAGCACTTTACGCAGTAGTAAGCGGGATTAAGCCTGTTTGCATGGTGGCAAGCAATGGCTACACAGATTAAGCACTTTTATGAATATATATATATATATATATATATATATATATATATATATATGTGTGTGTGTGTGTGTGTGTGTGTGTGTGTGTGTGTGTGGATTCACTTCATAATCTCGAAATAATGAAATATCGAATTTCAGTACCTCGAGACCATGAAGTCGAAAGTCCATATCACTGAAACCACACAACCACGACACCCAAAAACCACAAAACCACAAAACTGCAAAAACACACAGCAGACACTACACAACACATACAAACACAAAACACACATACCTCCCAACACTTTAAAAAAAGCAACACAACACACACTCACACAACTAAACAAACACACCCCTACCCTTACTATATGCAAGGGGGCTTGCACCCCTGCACCCCCACACCCCCCACTTAAATATTCTAACTCCAAGGTCGCATTAGATGCACACACATGAAACACCACCACACAAGCAACATTCCCCTCACACACACACATCAATGTAACAAAACACACTAACACACACCACAGTCCTTGCCCAAAACCCTTAAATAAAAACACTTACCTAAATCCATGCACACAGCGCAACACCAGAACTGCTAATTCAACATCTCTGACATGCGAGATTTTGAATTTCATGCTTCTGGTCTTTCAAGGTTTTCGGCTTTCCACTTTATAGGCTTGAGATTCTGAAATTCGATATTTCAGGATTTCAAGCTTATAAAGTGAATCACTATATGTAGATATACATGTCTATATATATAGATATACATATATACATATATATATATATATATATATATATATATATATGTATATATATATATATATATATATATATATATATATATATATATATATATATATATAAATGTGTATTGCATTCGCACATTGGATCCACACTCTGAACCTCTCACTGCAAAACATCTGACCAAAGGCACTGTTAATGGGGGTGAAGGGGCCCAAAATAGGGATCTCTTTTAATTATTGCCATTTTCCCTTCCTCCACAGCTGAACAAATCTGCCTTGCAACACAATAACCAGCACTTGCAAGACTTGAACCCAGGACCCTGCATAACATAGCCACAACAAGTTACGAGTAAGCCATCTCAACTTAAGATGTCAGGATGATATCTCTAACATATTATGCAGAACAGTCAGTCTACCATATGGAATGTACAATGTGGAAGCACTAAACATTCCAATGATACATATACACACACACATATATACATATACATACACACACACACACACACACACACACACACACACACACACACACACACACATATATATATATATATATATACACACACACACACATATACACATATATACATATAAATATATTACTACTTATAGATATGTCTAAGAAGAGTATATATATAAAGGGTGCACAGCATATCAAACAGCCATTATTCCTACATTTGCCACCTTTTAAAATGGCCAGTGTTTGACTCTTTCCTACAAATGAGAATTATTACATGAAACATATACCCACACAGAATGCAAAGGACATGACACCACACACAAGTTTGCATACATAGAAATGTTTGTGTACTATTTCAGTTGTTTATGCCATTTCTTATAGCAGTTAGGTGTTTTAAATACATAATAACTGATTAATGCAACTCTCAAACAAAACATTTGATACAGTAATCTGAAAAACTTAACATACTTTGCTGTCCAGGCTAAGGCCTTCAAGTAGTACAACAGTAAAAAAAACACTTGCCTTGAAGATAAGAACCAATCAACACTTAATTTTGGATGTAGTTCAGCAGCCTCCAATTACACTCTGTACTCAACCCCTGGGGGAAAAGTATTAGTTGTCACAATGTAAATGTATCTGTTACATAAGAGTGCTTAACTTAAAATGTCACTATCACACTGACAAACAGAACTGCATGTAAGACAGTAAGCTGTAGCTCACCACTGTTCCCACGGTGAAATGTATGAAAATGTACAGCCATATACCTTAATGTTTATTACTACTGATATCCCTCACATGTTGTAGCAGCCTAGGTTAAAAACATTTAATATCCCTCCCCCATAAAATGTCTTTCAAGGGCATATAACAGTGTTTTCCATACACTCACCTCCGAACTGTACAAGGTCACACATGTTTTGTCCAGCAGTTGCCCTCATATATATGGACCCTCCCTCACAATTTGTGTGGGAGTCCACAACATCACTGGAATGATAGCAGGAATGCCAGCACTAAATAATGATAGGCCGTTACCTAATAACCTCTTACTGCATGACATCTGGACAAAGCCTGGTATATATGTGGAGGACAGAGGCTGGAACACAGTGCCATATTTGCAATATTGCTGTTATACACTGTGAAAGTTGCTGGTGTTACAGAATTGGTTGCAAAGTACCCTTACTCAGGAATATGATGTCAGAAACACAAATGGATGTTGCCATGTACCGATAGCAATCAACGGCGAGAATGCCACTGATTTGTCAGAGACAAGACCTGTGTGGTGAACAGACAAAACATAACAGCCAATCCTCTGCCCATCATGTGTATAGGCCCACAGTTCAAAGCTATGCAGACAGACTGCATTCCATGCAAAACTAGCATGTACACACAAACCCTGTAAAACCAGCAGTATTCAATGCATATAACAGCAATACTCACACTTTCCATAGGTCTGGAACCTTATACAAACATGTAGTTGGCCTGTGTCCACAAGTCCTGTTCTAAGAGGTATTGCTACCTGCTGTCTGTAACACTGCTGCCCACACACAGGAAGGATGTCTTCCATACAGGAAAGGTAAAGGAACAACGCCCACATGATGTAGTAATTTATAGTAGTGGGTTGCTATGACATTGGCTATTGGAAGTACTACACAACTGGCTGCATGCAATTAGCAAGTGGGGAACACCAATTTGTGCAGAGGCCATCACCTGATCATGAGCATCACCTAAAAAAGCCTTGCTGCAACCTATTCAAACCAGCTCGATCCCTGTAGTGGAGAGAGAGAGAGAGAGAGAGAGAGAAAACAATAACACTAAAAAAAATAATACTACAAACAAAAAATAAAAAAAAAAAAAAAAAACAAACAAACAAGGAAGATATCCAAGCGGTACACAGAAGAGAGCACAATAATAAAACAGGTATGTGAAACATGTATGCATGTAATGGAATGTAGTATTTGGTCTGTAATAATGGGATAGATGATGTTGAAAGATTTATATGTGCCATCAAGACTTGTTGCTGTAATGATATCCTGCTGAACAACTGCTTTGGACATAGCATCTGGGCCTGTGGGCAGTGGGCCATACCTTCAAACTGTGTAGATCTGCACAGAATGGCAAGATGTAAGCAATATTAGTGTTTGTTCTGTTCCTCCAAAGATGTATATTAGTCTGGCAAATAGCTGAAGGTGGAAGTAATGAAGTCATGATAGACACATGAGTTTCAGACCCCACCACCTTCAGAACAATCATGGTAATGTGAAATGTATAATGCACAAACTTCATAGGGTTGCAATAGGCTTATCTATGATCTGTCCCTATATATCCCCCCTAATGTTAGGCTGTGTCCACATGTGATGCTCTATTTTGTAGCAAGGCAGAACAGTGCAACAGTGGAGGAAGGAGGTTCAGAGTGTGGACCTGATGTCTGAATGCACTCTCTCTCTCTCTCTATATATATATATATATATATGTATATATAGACATGTATGTCTACATACATACAGACACACACACACACACACACACACACATATATATATATATATCTATATACATACATATATATATATATATATATATATATATATATATATATATATAGATGTGTATGTCTACATATATAGAAACACATACACACACGCATATATATATATATATATATATATATATATATATATATATATATATATATATATATATACATACATATTCCCTACTATTGAATGACTGTGCTGCATTATATGTTTGAGAAAACATCACACATATCTGCAGCTCAGATGGCTTACTGGTAAACTGATGTGGCTATGGTGTACAGGGTCCTGGATTACACACTTGCAAGGGCTTATAGTTTATTTGCTGACCAGAACAAGGGGTGTTGGATACAGAGTGATTAAGGCACCTGTAAGCATTTGTAAGTGGGTGTGAAATGGACAGTTATGTATGGTGTGAAATTTGTGTTGGGAACAGGTTGCCCTGTTTTTGTTAAGATGAGAGTGGGATGTTGGGGAAGGATAGTAGGTATATTTGGAGAGGTAGGTTGGATTGGAAGACAGACAAGACAGACAAGACAGCATACAGGGGTGATATATGACACATGTGGTGGGTAAACACCTTGGACGGGGAGGGGTGTTTAGAAATTGGAAGCCCATAAGCCCCCAAATGGAAACAATGGGACTGAGGTCCCCACTCATGGGCAGTCACCACTGCACCTTCATGGCCGTGAAGGTTGCAGTGCTGGCGGCTGAGCAGGAGGGACAGGCTGAACCTCTAATTGTGTCACGAGGGCCTCAATGTGGTGTAGCAGACCCCCCAATTCTATGCGGAACTCCCTATGCACCAGACCCTGGACCTGACTTCAGGTTACAGGATCCTGTCTGTCCGTGCCCCCAGGGGGGGGCAAGCACCGTCCCCTGAGGTGGTTCCACCTGAAGGTAGTGCAGGACCAGCAAATGAGGAGGTCCTGGGTTGGGTCCCAGATGTGCTGTGTCCTGGTGCCACGCCCAGATGAGGTAGGAGAGGTGGTTCTGCTGGGAACAGCCTTCCCAAATATGCTGTTGTGTTGCAGTTTTAGAACATATGTGGGTGGTAATAGTCAGCACAATCCAGGATTAGTTATAACAGCATTTATAGATATTCCCATTAACCCAAAACACCAGATTTGGAACAGTTGCATAGCAAACAGAACACATGCATATATGGAACCACAGTGGCCATTACAATGACATGCAGGTTGCATTGTTAGCAACAGGCCACCAGTGATAGTGTTTCAACATGGAGCATGAATAAAAACACTTTTCAATATTTGTTGCACAATAGGATATATGTCCCAACAGTAGGTTTGATGTAAACATACCCATTGATTTGTGTGCTCAGATTATGGTTGCAGATATGGTGGGGGGGGTGAGATGGATGTCAATTAACAGCTGTTATATCCTTACAGTATGAGGGCGGCCACGGTGGTGCAGTGGCTAGCATTGCTGCCTCACAGCAAGAGGTTCTCCGGTTCGATCCTCAGCTGGGGTGCCTTCTGTGCGGAGTCTGCATGTCCTCCCTGTGGTCGCGTGGGTTTCCTCCGGGTGCTCCGGTTTCCTCCCACATCCCAAAGACATGCTGCAGGTGGATTGGACACTCTAAATTAGCCCTAGGTGTGCGTGTGAGTGTGCCTTCTGTGGAAGGTTGGGCGCCGGGCTGGCAACTCGACACCGTAAAACTCCACTGCCGTTCAATGTGCGGACAAGGTGATCCGCTGTGGCGACCCCTAACCGGGAAAAAGCCGAAAGAAGAAGAAGAAGATATCCTTACAGTATGAGGTCCTCAGACCTTTTTTTCCTGTTTATGTCTTCCAGGTACCATGTCAAGAGAGCGTCTCCCTGCCTATACTCCTCAGTAGAATGAAATACTGATCAACTACATCATGCATCACCACTGAACCCTCTTTGGGCATATGGTCCATGATCTGCAGGAGAGGACTGTTCTGTGGAACAAGCTCATCCACAGGGTAAACGATGTCGGCCTGCATAACCGCAGTTATGAGCAGGTGCAACATCATTGCACTGACCTTATCCACCATGCCCATCAGCATGCTGCAGAAGTTAGGAGGGACCAGCTAGCCACATGTGGAGGCCATGCCATCCAGCCCTCACTGACACATGCTGAGGAGCTCCTCGCCAGCCTTGGGCACTTGCTTACTAGCCAAGTCAAGAACCTGATGATAGCATTGTGGAGGTTGGTGCTACCCACATAATGGAAGAAGAGCATGCAGGTAAGGCCCCAGGGCACATTAGTAGACCACTGTTGCTTATCCATTTTCATCTGTAAAGTATCTTCATTCATATGTCAGATAACATAGTCTGTTGCTGCAGTGTAGTAATGAACAGATGTGCATAATCTGTAGTATTGTGGGTTTGTACTGTTGATGTGCTGAAATGCTGCTCTCACCCTGTACCAATGCCACAGGTGTGGCTAATGACATCACATCTCTCACACAACTTTGTAGGTCCCTCTGATATACCTCTGGGGCAGCAACCTGTAGCTGGTGAGTATGGAGTTGTTTTGTTCAGGTTTGCCAATACACCGGCCATGTTATGGCCATGTTATTTGCCATGCACACATTTAACACAACTACCAATAATGCATACTGTACATGTTCACTTATTGTTGCTGTTAACTGCACTGCATCACAGTAGTCACCATGGTGGCATATCTGAAGGGTATATAAGAGTCCTGCAGTATAACTAACAACCAGTCAGTGCAAGATGTGTGGACAGAGATGAACATACTGCTGGGACAAATGGCTTACAGTAGGGACACGTCTGAAACATTACCCTTATACAGTGGCTACAACAGTGTATATACCACTATTACAATGGCAACTGTTACAGATCTACACAAAGGCATATCACAATATCACATTTCACAACTTTTACAACCTGCAATGTGATCCTAACATGAGCAATGAATGTGTAATATGGAATCCTATGCTAGGACAACAAATGGGTGGCCACGGTGGTGCAGCGGTTAGCATTGCTACCTCACAGCAAGAGGTTCTCTAGTTCGATTCTCGGCTGGGGTGCCTTCTGTGCCGAGTCTGCATGTCCTCCCTGTGGTTGCGTGGGTTTCCTCCGGGTGCTCCGGTTTCTTCCCACATCCCAAAGACATGAAGTAGGTGGATTGGACACTCTAAAGTGGCCCTAGGTGTGAGCGTGTGCATGTGTGTGCCTTCTGTGGAAGGTTGGGCGCCGGGCTGGCAACTCGACACTGTAAAACTCCACTGCCAAACATGAGTGGACAGATGATCCACTGTGGCAACCCCTAACCAGGAAAAGCTGAAAGAAGAAGAAGAAGAAGATGCTAGGACAACAAATATGGGAAATACATACCTTAAACACTGGAAGGATATGTGTGCACACACTCCAAATAACATATTGTGGAAGCAGCTTTTGAGGTATGACAGCATTCACTCTTCTTGAGTACGCACCTTCCATCAAGTACAGGTCCTCAATGTTACACCAAATAATGGTCTGCTGTCCAAGAAGTATGTCCATGACATTTGCCCACTCACCTGCAACAGAGGCAGCTGTGGCTTGCACACATCTTTCAAACCATGGAATGGATCCCATATCCAAAAGGTAGCACTCAGTAGTGGGAGACATAGCCTTACCACACCATTGCATATACGATGGCAAACAATGCAGACAAGCATGTATGTGACGATGAAGTATGGGGCAACATTAATGTAGCAAATAAACAGATGTCCATCCAAGACAGATGACAACACATGTTGCAAACTGGTCATGGAGCCTGCACAGAAACATGCAGCAACAATGAGGGACTTGCAGGAATGTCTAGCAAGTACTGCCTGTGCAGTACCTGTGTCGACAATTGCCTGGACTCTGCATAAGTGTGGCCTATGAGTTAGGGTAATAACATGGAAGAGTTGTTCTACAAGAGACATCATCCAGGGCTTTCTACAGGTAGCATGTGCATAACATCAAGTCTCCAAAAGGCATGTGTTGCAATGTGCAATGGTGTACTGAGACCAAGGCTAAGACCTACAGACAGTATTAATAAAGATACATGTGCTTTACAAGCAACACTTCACTCCACCTTAGGCCCACCATCCCCATCTGTACCTTGCTGGTGCCAGTGTACACCTTTAGGTTTGCTGTTCATTAGCAGCAACTAGGCCAATAGACATGGTGCTCTGAATTTGGGACACTGCAAAATGACACTCATGTGTGACCCATAGTTGTCAAGCATCTGCAAAAAGGCTGAGGATGGGGAGGGGTGTCGTCCTGAAACACAACAGTGAACTGAAGTATACATCCAAAGCCCACTAAGAATGGCTGTATCTGAACACAGTCAAGGTCATGCATTGTGCCAGACATAACCATAACTCCACAGCAATAGTGAAGGCACTGTGTGACATCCAAGGGCTGTGCACATGTTCTGACCTTGCAATCTGGCAGAGTTGGGGGACATTTGTAGGGCAGAGTGACCAATTAATGGCAAGTGAAGATGGGCCATGCTAGTATACTCCTTCCAGGAATAGTGACTGCTGTGGTTCACTTAACAGGTGCTGCAACAAACCATTGTGTTAAGGGTGTGCACACTTATGCAACCCACATATTGTATGCATCTCAATCAGCATCTGCACAACTAACACACTTGTTTGATACTGCATTTGATTGCACAGGTCTTATGTCACATATCAGGTGTTTGTAATGTTACCATATGTAGTATTGTGGTCCCATGGCATATCAGGGAATAGGGTGGCATGTCAATAAAGGTGTGTACACTCCTCATAGCCATAGTAAGCTTTGAAGGTTGTCAGTGTAATTAGATTTTATTGCTCATACATGCACTGCTGATGATGAGATCTGTAAATCAGACATCAGGCATTCACAAATGACATCTGTCCACATATCATCCCAGGTATGTGTCGGACAAACACATAGAGGCTGTGAGCAGCAGAGCAAAAATAACTGACACAATAATACACATTCAGCAATGGTGTGTACACCTGTGAGGTATGGTGCACAGCACATTCCAGGGTGCTGAACATGTACACAGCATTACCGTGTACATGGGTGCAGTATGTTCCAGGGGAAGGGGCATCACCTTCTAACACAACTCATGCATTACAGAGATGTATAATGTTGGTAACAGGGATTGAGTACAGCTGCAGTACATGCTGTTAAGTGCCATATGTCATGCATGTTGACAGTTGGGTAATGAGAGGTCTGTGTAATATCTTTGTGCCACCTCACTTGTAAGTAAGTGTGTGTGTGTGTGTGTGTGTGTGTGTATGTGTGTGTGTGTGTGTGTGTGTGTGTGTGCATGTGTGTAGAGGTAAGCAATGACATACAGGTCTTAAAGTACATTTTTTGTTTTCCCCTCACAGGTAGTGAGGTGGGTCAGGGTCCCTCCTGCAGACAAACTGATGTTAGTGTCCATACAGACTCTGACAATGATGATAGGTATGGTGAGGTGCAGGCGGGGTTGTCAGTAGCTGAAGCTGTGCCATCGGTTGACATCCCACTGTTATCCACCCCATCCCCGCACACAGTCACATTGCCTATACATACCCCATCATCAGTGGCCACAGATGAGGGACAGTTGGCAGGGGATGGCATGGGACAGGACAGTGTGGTGACTATGGCAAGGGTGTCAGTACATAGCAGCCATAAGCCGGATGACCGGCAAGGTACCACACAGGCAGATGTACAGGGGTGCTCGTAGGAGGGCTGCTGGCCATCATCCCCCTGGCAGAAGTGCCACAGCAGGTGTCATCAGACCCATGATTCGGGCCATCATGGAGGCACAGACACGTATGGAATATTATACCAGACAGAGTCTGAGGCTCCAGAGGGCTACTTATTCTGCTGTTATTGACAACATCCGTGATCTTGCAGGTGCCCACCGTTATTTTGCAGAGGTCCTGGATAGATGGTTGGGTGAGATGGTGGGAATCCTCTACCATGCGATGTCTGTGTTAGACCATATGGTGGGAGTAAGGTGATAGTGTAATCAGTTGTCTGTATGGTTGATGGTGACAGTTATCCTCATACAGTGGACCGGACCTTGGGACATGTACTGAGGGTATCATGGGGTAAAGACAGTATACCCAGCACCCAAATCCCACATTGGATATTTTACTCACTGAAACCCATGATAGTACTCTGTCATACCCACAACCACACATTGACTAGGACTACAATACAACCCCTTTTCTATCTCATCAGTGCTACTACAGGGATATGCATTTACTGCATATGCTACAGGGATAGTAGGGTGATGGTTTGTCATGGCTCTCCTAATGTCAGCAACATCACTATCCCTTATACTATATGGCCAGGTGTATTATATTTGGAGAATGTGGCCTCAGAATGCTGTATTCTACAAATATACATGCTTTCACACATACACACACTTGCCAGGACTCAGAGGGTAACCCATGCCTATCTACCCATTTGTACAACAGTGTTGTGCTAGTACTGCAAGCTCCAGGTAGCCCATTGGTGAAGAGTGTAACAAGGTACATTTAATGTCCATTTAATGTGCATTACAGCAGCCATTTCTAACTATGGCAATGGGGGTGTAGTGTGTGAGAAGGCCCTCAGGGTATTATCAACTACACGTTTAAAAACACACAGACACTGTTATTCTCAGCAATGCAGACTGACACATTTGTCAGTACTGGGGTCCATAGGTGCAGGTGTTCCTAGGTGTGTTCCACGATATTGTCCATGGAGAGATGAGAAGAGTAGGGGATGTGGGTACAGTGGTATCATGCCACCTGACATTTGTCAGCAGGCCATCTATCAACTGATGCCGTGTGAGTGATCCTCAGGGTGACAGTTAAATGCAACATTCAATAATCTGGTTGTCTCTTGCAGAGGGCCAATGAGGTGCTCCAACTGACATGTATGCAACATATATTACATAATATGGCCAGTGTCTGGGTTGGATACCTTTACCCAAGCTTGTTCTGTTGACTGTGGTAGTCTAGTTGAGGTATCCATGGCATGTGGTGCATGCAGGGTGGGGTTTCCTAGTTGTGGTATTCATAACACAGCTGGGCAGACATGTCAGTGTCAGTCAAGCATAGATTACCTGTAAGCAGCCAAGGTGGATACCTGACATCTGCACATCTGTACAGAGGATAGACAGAAATCAGCTAGCCAACAGGTTATGCATTAGGATTAATGTTTTGACAGATAGACGTCTGACACTGATATGTATGCTATTACTACATGACAGCAGGCCTCAATGACATATCCTATACACATAAGTAGTCTACAGTTAATATCCACATATCAGATCAATATCCAGTAGCAAATACTTAATAACACACAGCTCACACAACAAGAACAATATAGTCAGTACTCAGAGTCCAGCTTTGCATGCAGGGGTGTATGGTTCCAGTACTACATTCTGCAATCTATTCTTACTTGGGAAAGCACTGTTAACAGTATCAACATAATGATACAATACATGCAAGTGTGACTGATATAACCAGGGATACTACAGATGTATGAAACACTTACAAATAGAAAAGATTGTTGTACTAGCCATATATACTCAGGTGTCCCATACAGTATACTCACACCACTTGCTACTGTAATGACAGCACATAGAAGCATGTTATGTACATGGAATTAAATACACTTATTAAAGATGACATACCATGCTATTTCATCAGACTGGAATGTGATCACTGGTTATCAGGGCTGACCCATGCTTAGCAGGTGTAAGCATTGCTTACATATAAATGCTAAGCAGATTTGCGCACTGGTAAGTGAAGCCTACACAGTGTAAGCGCCTTTTCGTTTAACTGTACATTAGCAGCACTTACCATCAGGCAAACCTGCGCAAACCCACTTAAAGCTTTTCAAAACTGCCTTAACCACTCTGTAGCCAACAGTCCTTGTTCTGACTAGCTACAAAATAAACAGCCCTTGCAGGTATTGAACCCAGGATCCTGTACAATATAGTCACAGCAAATAACCACTAAGCAATCACAGCTGTGAAGAGGTTTGTTGCTTTTTTTCCAATATCACTAAGCAATCACAGCTGTGAAGAGGTTTGTTGTTTTTTTTCCAATATATCTGTCAGTACACATACTGAATAGTAGTGAACAACTGCTTTGACTTCTACAATTGTGTAGCACTTGTTAGTGAAATTAGTGTTGAATCAGTATGTTGTTATATCTAAATATACACATATCAGATAAATATGGTGGGATTCATCTGGGAAGGTATATATAACACTCATGTTTACACATAGCAAGGATATGGATAAATATATAAATATATATATATATATATATATATATATATATATATATATATATATATAAAGAGGGGGGAAGGCATGCCCAAAGGCAGGTAAAGGCTAGGATTGTGATAGTGAGGGTAGGAACTACGAATTTTGGCAGTATGACTGGTATAGGGAGAGAGCTAGCTGATATGATGGACCGAAGGAAGGTTGGCATATTGTGTATGCAAGAGACCAGATGGAAGGGGAGCAAGGCTAGGTGTATTGGAGGCAGTTTCAAATTGTTTTATCATGGTGTGGATGGGAGGAGAAATGGCATAGGCATTATCCTGAAGGAACAGTATGCTAAGAGTGTTTTAGAGGTGAAAAGAGTGTCAGATAGAGTGATGTTTATGAAGCTGGAAATTGATGGTGTAATGATGAATGTTGTTAGTGCATATGCTCCACAAGTTGGGTGTGTGATGGATGAGAAAGAAAAAATTTGGAGTGAGTTGGATGAAGTGGTGATTACTGTACCCAAGGGTGAGAGACTGGTGATTGGAGCAGATTTCAATGGGCATGTTGGTGAAGGGAACAGAGGGGATGAGGAAGTGATGGGTAGGTATGGTGTTAAGCAAAGGAATGCAGAAGGTCAGATGGTAGTGGATTTTGCAAAAAGGATGGACATGGCTGTGATGAATACATATTTTAACAAGAGGGAGGAGCATAGGGTGACATACAAGAGTGGAGGAAGATGCTCACAAGTGGATTATATCTTATGTAGAAGGGCCAGTCTAAAGGAGATTGGAGACTGTAAAGTGGTGGCAGGGGAAAGTGTAGTTAGTCAGAATAGGATGGTGGTTTGTAGAATGACATTGGTGATCAAGAAGAGGAGGATGAGTGTGAGGGCAGCACCAAGGATCAAATGGTGGAAATTGAAAAAGGGTAATTGTGAGGTGATGTTCAGGGAAGAGGTAAGACAGTCACTGAGTGGCAGTGAAGAGTTACCGAATAGCTGGGTAACTACAGCAGAGCTAGTAAGAGAGATGGCTAGAAAGGTGCTTGGTGTGACATCTGGAAAGAGGAAGGAGGACAAGGAGACCTGGTGGTGGAATGAAGAAGTACAGGAGAGTATACAGAGAAAGAGGATGGCGAAGAAGAAGTGGGATTGTCACAGAGATGAAGAAAGTAGACAAGAGTATAAGGAGATGAGGTGCAAGGCAAAGAGAGAGGGGGTGAAGGCTAAGGATAAGGCGTATGAAGAGTTGTATAAAAGGTTGGACACTAAGGAGGGAGAAAAGGACCTGTACCGATTGGCTAGACAGAGGGACCGAGCTAGTAAAGATGTGCAGCAGGTAAGGGTGATAAAGGATAATGAGGGAAATGTACTCACAAGCGAGGAGCGTGTGTTGAGCAGATGGAAAGAGTACTTTGAGGGGTTGATGAATGAAGAGAATGAGAGGGAGAGAAGGTTGGATGATGTGTGGATAGTGAATCATGAAGTGTAGTGGATTAGCAAGGAGGAAGTAAGGATAGCTATGAAGAGGATGAAGAACGGAAAGGCTGTTGGTCCAGATGACATACCTGTGGAAACATGGAGGTGTTTAGGTGAAATGGCAGTGGAGTTTTTAACTAGATTGTTTAATGAAATCTTGGAAAGTGAGAGGAAGCCTGAGGAATGCAGAAAAAGTGTTTTGGTACCGATTTTTAAGAATAAGGGTGATGTGCAGAGCTGTAGTAACTACTGAGGGATTAAATTGATCAGTCACAGCATGAAGTTATGGGAAAAGTAGTGGAAGCTAGATTAAGAAGGGCGATGATGATTAGTGATCAGCCGTATGGTTTCATGCCAGGAAAGAGCACTACAGATGCGATGTTTGCTCTGAGAGTGTTGATGGAGAAGTACAGAGAAGGTCAGAAGGAGTTGCATTGTGTCTTTGTGGACTTAGAGAAAGCATATGACAGAGTGCCTAGAGAGGAGTTGTGGTATTTTATGAGGAAGTCGAGAGTGTCAGAGAAGTATGTAAGAGTGGTACAGGATATGTACGAGGGTGGTGTGACAGTGGTGAGGTCTGCAGTGGGAGTGACGGATGCATTTAAGGTGCAGGTGGGATTACATCAAGGATCAGCTCTGAGCCCTTTCTTATTTGTGATGGTGATGGACAGGGTGACAGACGAGATCAGACAGGAGTCCCTGTGGACTATGATGTTTGCAGATGACATTCTGATATGTAGTGAGAGTAGGGAACAGGTGGAGGAGACCCTGGAGAGGTGGAGATATGTTCTAGATAGAAGAGGAATGAAGGTCAGCAGGACTAAGACAGAATGTGTGTGTGAATGAGTCGGAGGATAGAGGAATTGTGAGGATGCAGGGAGTAGATGTAAACTGATCTTTACTAGCTAGGTCCTTCTGTCTAGTCAGTCGGTACAGGTCCTTTTCTCCCCCCTTAGTGTCCAACCTTTCATACAACTCTTCATACGCCTTATCCTTAGCCTTTGCCACCTCTCTCTTTGCCATGCACCTCATCTCCTTATACTCCTGTCTACTTTCTTCATCTCTCTGACAATCCCACTTCTTATTCACCAACCTCTTTCTCTGTATACTCTCCTGTACTTCCTCATTCCACCACCAGGTCTCCTTGTCCTCCTTTCTCTTTCCAGATGTCACACCAAGCACCTTTTTAGCCATCTCCCTTACTAGCTCTGCTGTAGTTACCCAGCTATTTGGGAACTCTTCACTGCCACCCAGTGCCTGTCTTAACTCTTCCCTGAACTCTACCTCACAATTACCCTTTTTCAATTTCCACCATTTGATCCTTGGTGCTGCCCTCACACTCCTCCTCTTCTTCTTGATCACCAATGTCATCCTACAAACCACCATCCTATGGTGTATAACTATACTTTCCCCTGCCACCACTTCACAGTCTCCAATCACCTTCAGACTGGCCCTTCTACATAAGATATAATCCACCTGTGTGCATCTTCCTCCACTATTGTATGTCACCCTATGCTCCTCCCTCTTGTTAAAATATGTATTCACCACAGCCATGTCCATCCTTTTCACAAAATCCACTACCATCTGACCTCTTGCATTCCTTTGCTTAACACCATAACTACCCATTGCTTCCTCATCCCCTCTGTTCCCTTCACCAACATGCCCACTGAAATCTGCTCCAGTCTCCACGCTCTCACCCTTGGGTACAGTCATCACCACTTCATCCAACTCACTCCAAAATGTTTTGTTCTCATCCATCGTACACTCAACTTGTGGAGCATATGCACTAACAACATTCATCATAAAACCATTAATTTCCAGCTTCATAAACATCACTCTATCTGACACTCTTTTCACCTCCAAAGCATACTGTTCCTTCAAGATAACTCCTACGCCATTTCTCTTCCCATCCACACAATGATAAAACAATTTGAACCTGCCTCCGATAGCTAGCCTTGCTCCCCTTCCATCTGGTCTCTTGCACACACAATATACCAACCTTCCTTCTGTCCATCATATCAGCTAGCTCTCTCCCTATACCAGTCATACTGCCAACATTCAAATTTCTGACCCTCACTATCACAGTCCTAGCCTTTACCTGCCTTCGGGCATGCCTTCCCCCTCTTCTCCTCCTTCAGCCAAAAGTAGCCCAATTTCCGCCAGCACCCTGTTGGCCATCAGTACTGGTGGCGGTCCTTGTTAGCCCGGGCCTCGACTGATCTGGTGTGTATATCTGTACTGTTGTCCGCATGTATGATTTGGCAAAATATTACGCTGGATGCCCTTCCTGACACAACCCTCCCCATTTATCTGGGCTTGTCATACCTCAGCACAAATAGTCACAACCTCTTAGTGCAAGTGGATGTCATGTAAGCATTGCAGGTATAAATGTGGAATGTTGCAACAGTAACAGGGGTTGTGTTAACAGACATGGTGTGTGAGAAGTCATTTCTGATACTGACATGTACGCCATCGGTTACTGATAGACATCATAAGATCATCATAATGAAGTACCACACAAATCACAGTAATGATCCTGTGGAATACAGCAGAGATATGACCAATAAACGTGGACAGTCTGATGCAATCTGGTCAGTGCAGAGGTATACATAGAACTCCTTAGTGCAAGACATGTGGACCAAGCCTGACAAAGTGGATGTTTACAGCCATGTAAATGGGGATATCACAAAAATACTGGAATAGATAAGCTCACACAGTTGATGCATTCACACACTCCTGGCTTTCATAACGCATATTAACCAGGGGAGAAAAGGTTCCAAGCCCACATACTTCATACTAGTTAGTGACATACATCACAAATGTGTGAGTAACACAACACATGTAAGACTCCACGCTGTGGACAGTCTGCAGATAGCCCTACAGGTGAGACTTTCCTCAACCACATAACACTGTCATGCCAAACATTAAATCATGTAGAACAGTCATATCCACACAAAACCTGTTAAACCAACATTACTTCAAATGTAGAACAGCAATACTTACATTCTGTCCCCATGTCTGGAACATCCCCCTCCTGTTTGTTGGCCTGTCTCCACAGTGTATGTTGTAAGAGATATTTCCAACTACCCTCTGTGATGCTGTTTGTCAAACACCCACATGAAGTCCTGCTCACAGTGAAGGAAAAGGGCTAACATCCACATGAAGTGCTTAGTTATAGGAGTGTGTTTCCATGCAATTGGCTATAGGAATGATACCACAGCTGTTCCACATGCAATTAGCAAGTTGGGGACTGCAATTCGTGCACAGGCCATCAGCTGGTCATGAGCATTCCTTACAAAACTCAAGCTGCTGCCTATACAAAACAGATGTACTTTTCCACATCCATGAGTGAGAGAGAGAGAGAGAGAGAGAGAGACAAAGTAAGAAAGGAAGGTTGTAAGAGAGTAAGAACCAAGTGTGTTTGTGTATGATCCATGGGTGGAAAGTGGTATCTGGGTATTATAACAGCTGCCTATATTGTTTACTAATTCATACTGCCACATAGTAATTGCACATGGCTGTACACATTTATGGCTGAATATTGTCTACAAAAACCTCTACAGTGTTTGAAAACTGTTGGCCTTGTAATGTGGACAATGGGACATATAGGTCCTCAATATAATGCTGTAGCAAAACCCACACTGCAATGGATCCTGTCAATACACAATCACCCCAACAGGATACTGATGATACACACACACAAACACACTTACCAGTGCTGAGTTTCAAACCCCTACTTGACTATATATTGCAATTACAGTGTTATGCAGTTATTGCATGCATCATGGAGCTTACATGTTGGAGAGTTGTCTAAAGGTATCTTTGAAGGTGAGTGACAGCAAAAGTGCGAAAGGAGGGATAAGGGAATTGTAGTAAGTGTGAATGTCCACAAAAGCAGGTGTCAACGGAGACACACACACACACACACACACTATCTCATGGAAACACACACATTATCACCGTTGGCAGGATCAAGATTAGAACTCCTATCTAACTAGTTTGCTACACTACAGTAGTACACAGTTATCACAAGCACCACAGAGCTTATATGGCTGATACATGGCCAAAGGGATATTTCAAGGTGAATGACATCAGCAGGCATGCTAAAGTAGGGCAATGGGAGGTGTAGTGATTGTGAATGGCTTCAAAATCATTAATCTCCACACACACACACACACACACACACACACACACACACACACACACACACACACATACACACACTCACCTTTGCCAGTACTGAGATGCATAAGTTCATTGCTTCACAGGTGTGTAGTAGGTGAATGGGCCTGAAGGCTGTACAAGGCTAGGCAAAGGGAATACCTTGGCATCAGGCCACATGACAATGGTCTCCAGTGTGGCTCAGGGGTATAGTCCATGAAGTGGTCCCCACAGGTGGGTATTGTATTCACCATCCATTCATCTGGGTTACTGCTGTGGGTGGCCAGGGATATGCGCTGCTTCCCATGTATGTGATCTATAGTCCATAACATGGACAGTGTCTCGGTTGTGCACATGTCCCACATGCATGTTCTTTGATGTGTGGAAGTGTACTTGAGGTCTCTGAGGCATGTTGTGTGTACAGATTGTTATCTTCTGATGTAGCATTCCTGACCTTATTTTGGGAGACCTGGCTATGGAACTGAGGTCGTGCTTGCACCTACATTGACAGCATGATACAGGTAATCAGTAGCGTTAATGGCACCTATGCATACAGGGCATGTGTATAAGGCATGGCATTTCCTTTGTGGGTTACATTTGCAGACTCTACAGTTGTTGCAGGCATCCAGTGGGGAACATAGGAAAAGGACCACTGTAAGCATTTATTTGCCTACTGTAGGGATGGAACAGGGTGCCATGTCCTTTTACTTGCTGGATAGCACACACTCAGTCAGGAGATGTAACACATCACAGTATTTTCTGATGTCAGTGGCACTGTTGTGGTCAACAGGCATGTAGTCCACTGCAATCACACCGTAGTTTCTATCTGTGAGGCAATATGCAGGGAACTACCAATATAGTGGCTGTTGCCTAGCCAAGTGTGTTTATGTATGAGACATTGGTGGAGAGTGTTCTCTGAGTAATATAAGGGTTGTCTATATTGTTCACCAATCCATAATGTCACATGTAGGGCTATGGATTGTCTACACCAGCCTCTCTGGTGTTTGACATCTGTTGTCCTTGTAAGGTGGACATTGTGACATATACTAGGTCCTCAATATAATAATTTAGCAAAACACACCCCACAATGCATCCTGTTATTACACAATTGCAGCAACCTCCACAAAGGATACTGATAACAGATACACATACATACACATGCTTGCTAGTACTGAGATTCAGACTCCTATCTAGCTATGTATTGCTACTACAGTGTACCGCATTTATCACATGCGCCACAGAGCTTATAGGATGGATGTTGTCCCAAGGTACTTCTAAGGTGAGGAACATCACCAGCCCTTGTAAATACTGGCATTGGGTGATATAGTGGGTGAGAGATCCCAAAAATAATTTTACCCTAAACACACATTTAGATTTGCCAGGGGTGAGGTTCAAACCTCTATCTAACAATCTTTATGGACCATTATGGTTACACATTTACTACATGCACCACTGACCTGACATGGTTTAGGGTTGGTAACAGGTACTTCTAAGTTGGATGATATCTGCAGGACTGCTAAAGTCAGGCTCTGAGATGTGTACTGGGTATAAATGGGGCCAAAATCATTGAAGTGCACACATACATATGTACACACACAAACACATGCCACAGATGAGATTCAAACCCATACCTGTGTAGTTACTGCTACTACATTGTTCCGCATTTATTACACATGCCACAGAGCTTATAAAGTTGGTTGTTGTCCAAAGGGGTATTTCAAGGTGACTGACATCAGCAGGCTTGCTAAAGTAGGGTAATAGGAGGTGTAGTGACTGTGAATGGCCTCAAAATCATTAATCTCTACATACACACACACACACACACACACACACACACACACACACACACACACACACACACAGTTTCACAGTTGCCATCTCTGAGATTAGAGCTCATACCTAACTAGTATGTTATACTATAGCATTACACAGTTATCACATGCGGCACCGAGCTTATGGGGCTGGCCCTTCCCCAAAGGGGTATTTCAAGGTGACCGACATCAGCATGAGTGCTAACATGGGCTGTGGGAAGTGCAGTGTGTGTGAATGGGCCATAAACCATTCCTCTGGAAACACACACACACAACATTCAGTCATACACAACTTTACATTTGACAGGACTGGGTATACAAATGCTAGATGAATACTGATTTGGACTATTATGTTACACAGTTATCACAAGCACCACGGACACTATAGGGCTGAGGGCTACCAAAAGCAAATGTCTACAATGATTAACATCGGTACATCATGTGATATTGGCCAATTGGATGTGTGGTGGGTGGGACAGGCCTCATGATGGCAATCTCTTTGTCACTGTCTGCCTCTTTCTTCTCCACATCTCTGTGTGTATGTTTGACCTATTATAGTATGTTGGCCTTGGATATGTGTGAGTATTCCTATCCAATGTGTGTGCAAAGCATGAATGGTGTGCAATGTGGTGTGTGTGCACAGACATCTGCGACTGACAGATATGTATAGTCCACTGTTGTTGTCAGACATGGGCTTCATTTTTCTGTGTGTTGGAGCATGCCCAGTATGACCTTCTGTAATTTGTTCTCAGACATGGGCTTCATTTCTCTAAGTGTAGAAACCTGCCCAGTATGACCTTCTGTATTGAGTGTGTGAATCCATTCTAGGTAGGTTGTACTCCAGTGCAGGATTTTGTGTTCTACACCTACAACTAGTAACCTGTTTCTGCAGGATATCTGTAGATAGGTTGACAATATGGAGTCACAATGGGCAAAAGCTAGTGGGATACTGTAACTATTGTGTCTGTGCTGCTTGTGTTACTTGGTTGGTGTTATCAGAGATATTCAGACATGTACTGTTTTACACTGTGATGTACTATGTCATCAACTACTGACAGATATACTTATTTACTCACAGTTATTTCCTGAGAAATACAAGATGACTGCAGTTGTGTTCAGTATTGTGGTCTGCAGCCTACATATTCTTGCACACTCATGCTATTCTGGAGGGGTAGCTGCAGACACTTGCTGATGAGTCTGTGTAAATGTTCCAGCACCTTGGTACTGTGTTGGCTGAGGATCCCTTGCTTGTACATCTATCGACATAACAGAATAGCCATACCTCTCAGCTGTACAGATTCACCCAGGTTACCCAGAGGCAGGGCTAATATATCTGGTCAGTTCCCTTTCACATTGTGGTTTACAAGCAGGTTTGTAGCCACCCATTACTGGTTTTGCAGGCAGGGGTAGTATGGGCACACATCAGAGTTTCACTCTTCACACACTCCATGACATCCATGCTTCTACACCCCCCATTCTATTATTCTATCATCTTCCTAACATTATGTGAGCGATATCTGAGAAGTATCCCTATAGTTGACCCTTCATCCCAACGGTATTTAGGGGTTGGTCCACAGTTCATGCAGTAGGACATGGTGGGCATGCTACTGGGATTTGTCAACATGGCCTTGAATTTGTGTTCTGTGGACTGTGTTATGTTGTTAGTTAGGACCCCATGAGATAATATACATTGGCAATACAAGTGATTCACAGGCCTTTGACAGAGGACTGTAGGGCATATGGTAGTGATACAGGCCATCTGTAGCAGGCCAGTGCATTCTATCACTCCTACAGTCCCAGGCTGTGAGCCACTGGAGTCCCCTGGGGTGACAGGGTAAGTGTGTGAGGTGTTAATGGCAATAGTTCCTGTCCATATTAATCCATTGGTCTGGATGCTGGCAGGGTGCTGCTTACAGCTAGGGACACACCTGCATGGGACACCTCTTCAGCATGCTACATTCTGTGGGTATTCCCCTAAAGAAGTGGGGGTCATACTGTACTCATTCCCAACAGCAGGGATATGACCTGTGATAAACTTGTGGCTGATGGTGGGGTGAGCTGAGTGCATGTGTGATATGGAAGCTTCTTGCAGCTGACTCACAGATACCTGGGACATTCCCCTTATGCTGCCTTGTGCGGGGACATAGACAGTCTCTCATTACTTCATAACTGTGTTTTTTGTGGTCTGCCAGTGATTGGCCAGACTACATCAGTATTCCATACTACACAGACAACTGGTTTACCTTCATAAGTGCATTATGCACTTGGGTGAATCCACTATGTGTGAAAGGAGGTTTCCAAATTGGCAATACCTCGAACAAAAATTGTCCAAATGTGCAATGAGCGAATGCACATTGGCATTTGCTAATTGCAGATTGACATTGTGGGTGCGGAGTGCACTATAGCGGGGATCGGTAAATGAACCTTTACCCCACTGTAGTGGGATCTTGGAGTTAGTATATTAAAGTGGGGTGGGGGGATGCAGCCCCCTCACATGGGGGGGTGCAGGGGGGCTGGCCCTCCTGCATTATGATGTGTCTTCGACATTGTAGTTCAAAAATCAGCAAATTTGCTGTTTGATTTGCTGATTTTCGAACTACGGAGACTTTTGCAGTTTAAAATTCGCTCTTTTAGTTCGCACAAAAGTGCGATCAATATTGTCATTTCTGACAATATGAAGGTAAACCCAGACAACTAATGTGCTGCTTACCTGTATGTACAATTCCAAAGGTGTGTGCAGTTGAAAGTTACATTTTATGTACTCTGTCTAGGGTACTTTCACCTGTGAATGTCTGGGCCCACATTCATGGCATGTACGTATTTCAGATGGTGACAGATATTGACATCTGAACAATGAGTATGGATGACTGCTGAATTAGGTCTTGCTGGGATGCATTGTGGTTGGCACTGCAGTTGTCAGAACATGGCCCTGTCATTGACAGTACTGGCCATAGGCCACCGGGACACAACCCTCCATGCTGACCACTTTAACACACAATATACAACACACAACAACCTAACACACAGAGCCCTGCATATTATACACATGCAACAATCTATCCTGTAAATTGGGCCAGCTCAGGTAATCTGTGCTCCACTGTTATTAAACCCACACGTACATGTTACTGCATTTCTAAATAGGATTGTGGGGGGAGCACACCTGACAATTGTAGAGATTTGCTATGACTGTACTGGTATTTCAGATACTCTGTTGGCTTCCATTTCATTTTGTATTCTGACCTATCATGCAGACTAGAGGCATATCAGTAGAGTACAGATCTTTGATTTTATTGACCTACATTTCAGTTTCAGACTTCTTACCCTGTAGAACTAACATAAAACTGCCTGACCTGTTGTAGTCTGTCTGTGTAGGTCTGAAGGGGGCTGTTCTCCATTGCCATTAATAGGAGTCCTTAGCATAACCTTTCTTTATGGTCATCTACACCTGTCCTGCTGGCTGAGGCTGTTGTTGGGTATGTGAGCCTCACTGACATTCATGTGTGTGTCCTATGGACACACATTTGGGCTACCACATGTACTGCAGTGGGATTTGTCACCTTGTCTAGTACTGCCTACTTTGTTGACACCAGTATTTGTTATGGATTTCATGCTGCCCGTATAGGTGTCCACTATCTGCTGCCATCCCATTCAGCCACCTGATTCCCTTGCATGCTCACGTCCATACCATAGGTACAACTAGCAGAAAATACTACTCCATTCAGCAATTGATAGGAAGAGTGACTTACCTTGTGGGTGTGCCAGTATTGAGGATGGTGTTGGAGGGCTGACGATGTCGGATGTACATAGTACACTCCCAATACATGGTAAAGCACAGGTAGTGTCATGTTTGGCATCTCTTTTACTGTATGTGTGAGGTAGAGATAGGTGTCATTCCCTGGGTTCCTACTGTGTCAATTTATGTGCTATGCGTTGCCTCGTTGCCAAAGCCTGGGCATACTGGGCACACCTACTTCTGCCTAGATGGGCAGGCTCAGGTTGTTCCTCCTCCGAGTCACGCTGTGCCTGTCCTGGCCTTGGCAATGGTGGGGGGCTCTGTGGCCCTGCCCCGTGCTGTTTCAGCTGCAGCTGTTTCTGCAGGATCATATTGTGTAGCATGGCACACACAATGAAAATTTGTGTACATGTAGCTGGAGAGTACTGCAAGGCTCCACCAGAAATGTGACTTGAGCATCTCAAACACACGCTCTATTATGATTTTGGTTTGTGCATGTGTCTCATTATGGAGTTCTTGTTTGGGTGTGTGTGCATTTCTGATTTGTGTCATCAACCACTGCTCCAGTGTGTAACCAGCATTCCCCAGTAGGTGGCCATATGGGATGTCCCTACTGGCAAATCTCTGGTACAGCTGTGTCATATGCCAGATGTGGGAGTCGTCATAGCTTCCAGGGCTGCCATCACACACATTCATGATAATACCCTGGGCATCACACATGACCTGGCAGTTGATGGAGGGGAAGCCCTTGCGGTTTATGTATGGGTACCCTGCTCAGCAGGTGGTGCTTTGATGTGTATATGCGTGCAGTCTATAGCACCCACTACCTCAGGGTATTTTGCTATTTGGTGGAAGAGACGCATATTGCTGGTCAATGCCTCACTGTTGTTGAGGAAATATATGTGCTCACCGGCATGTGCTGACATGGCATCCAGGTACTGGTGGAGTACCCTGGATGCTGATGCCTGTGAGATCCCGATGATATCCCCAGTTGCCCTTTGGAAGGTACCTGTGCCTAGTATTCTTAAGCCTACACATACCTTGGTATCCATTGGGATAGGTTCCCCTCTGCTGGTTCTGTGTGTGAGGCGTGGCCGGCACAGCTCAACAATTTGCTGTAGGATGTCCCTGTCCACCCTATAGCCCTCCACTATCTCCAGCTCATGTAGCCCTGATAGGTTACCCTGGGTCTGTACACACTTCTTTTTCTCCTCACTGTGTTATGCTAATACCATGGTGTTGCTGCACCTACACAGTTGGGTGCAAGCTAACAGTGAGGGTAAATCTGTGATTCAGTATCAATCCCCCCATTTGCATAACACTGACTGCTAATGCATGGTTACAAAACTGACACTTAGCCTTCCCCCTTAGCAACCACTATTCGATGGTATTGTTGCCTAATGCATCCCTTTGAGTATTATGGCAGAATGCTGATTTTGGTTTAAAAGCTTATTTCAAACTTTCTTTCTTATTTTCGGGCCGATCCCATTTGCGCACCGCTGCCCTACGCTTAAACCGCCGAAATCAGCCAAAAAAAAAAAAAAAGTAATTTTTTATAATTTTGCAACTATTTACCATGCCAATGGCCATATATTTGCCCATTGGCATGCCTGCTACATTGAATACATGCTTTCTTTGGAGCTGTCATGCCTCCATTTTGTAATTTGCAGAAATGTATTTGGTTAGTAGCTGAATACATTTCTGCAGGTTACACTACTCCTGCACAGACGCCTGCCTGCTTCCTGGATCGCTAATTCACCTCATTTGCATGGTTTTCACCTGCAAATGGGGTCATTAGCATACAGGAGCTATGTCCATGCAGGAATAGTGTAGGAGTGCTTGTGCAAGTGCCAGGAGCTCGTTCCTGGATCGCTCATTAGCCATATTGCGTGCAGCAGCTCTTGCACTATTGCTGCACACCGTGCAGAGCTTGCTGAATCTGGGGGAAAGTCTGCAAGACTATGTTATTATGTGTGCATGTGTGAGTGTGTGTGTGTGTGTGTGTGTGTGTGTGTGTGTGTGTGTGTGTGTGTGTGTGTGTGTGTGTGTGTGTGTGGGTGTGTGTTTACATACACAAATATACATATATGCAGACATAAATAAAAACATACAAACATGTAGTCATATTATACACATACACAGACACACACACACACACACACACACACACACACACACACACACACACACACACACACACACACACACACACACACAGATGCATGTGTATATCTATATGTATGCCTCTATCTATATCTATCTATCTATCTATCTATCTATCTATCTATCTATCTATCTATCTATCTATCTATCTATCTATCTAGCTATCTATCTGTATGTAAAATATGGGTATACTGAAGTCAATTAAAGCTTCAGTACATCAACAGTCAAAACACTTGACAAAAAATTATAAAAAAAAATGACAGCATGGTGTACATGCTCTAAGACATAACTTCAGAGCATGCAAATCAAAAAACATGTTTTCTGCAGGAGATTGTACCCTTCACATCCCTTGCTTCAACTCTGAGATTGCACGATACCGCGGAAACAGCATATTCCCTAACTCTGGTATTATAGTGATCTTGCACAAAAGTCGACAACTTTCTCATCAACCAAATTAAACATGCAGGAAATTGATTAACTAAATTAACAACTGACCAATAAAAAAACACACACACACACACACACACACACACACACACACATATATATATATATATATATATATATATATATATATATATATATATATATATATACATTTGAGAGCTTGTCTGTGGAAAATAAAGAATGTGTCTTTAAATGTAAGTGAAGTATGACTTGTGTCTATATAATTCTCATAGCAATTTAGAAAGGAAATTGGTTGCACTTGATAGTTAATGGAAAAATAATTACCAAGCAGTTTTGTATAGAAGCCTGTCACCTAAAAGAGCACATGAGGAAGATGGTTCCATAGTCATGAGGATCAAAAAGGGATAGACTAGGGGCTCTGCCTGAAGATTTATGGTTCCTAGAACTGGAAGGTCCAGTCAAGGACAGTTATAGATGTGGCCTAAAGAAAGACCAGGTGAAGAGTTTTTATTTATTTATTTATTTATTTTTGATCTGTTTGGAAGGCGTAGCTGAGGCCTGTAGCCTTGACTTGAATTATACAGCATGTTGCTAGAAGGGCTGTGCTGGAATGAGTTTGCATATAAAAAATCTGCTAAGGACTGAAAATCTGACGTGAACGTGCTGTGTAATTACTTTTTAACTTAACTGTGCAGAACTAAGTGGAATATTTTTCATTGTATCTTTTCAGTAAACATATAGTTTTATATAACTTCTAAGTACAATATCGTCAAAAGCCTTCACAATGCATATGCACTCATGCATACACACACATATAAGTACACACATACATTATACACACATAATACACATAATATATACATACATTTACATGAAGCCATCTTTTGGTTATCTTCATTGGTGAGACTTTTGTTTGAATTAGTCAAATTTTGCATACATATAAAACATCAATGCAGAATGGGAGTATGTTTAACTCAACAATTTAGGCTTATTTAAGAACATACGAGAGAGTTACTGCAGCTAGTAATCCTTGAATATGTTCTATAAACAGCAACCAGTCGTTCTTGAATATGTTCTAGAAGCAGAGACATACAGATGGGTGCTGATAAGGATTGCTTAGTCTATGCTGACTGACCATTTTGTGCCTTATCAGATAAAGTGCCCATCCTTCGTGCCTTCCCATCAGATTTTTGATCATAGTGTCTCTTTAGAATGGATAATCCAGTCATTTGCAGCCCTAAGCTGTCTGTTCTATATACTTGAGCAGTGTATTCATTCTTTCGTTCTTACTTATAGCTCCTTTCTTGAAGATTGCACTCATTTGTACTTTTTGGATTGCTTCACGGTTTTTACTCAGTCCTGTGTGTTTCATATATTTTATTTATTAACTGAGATTCATTTCTGAGCCATGGACCATCTACATGTTTATACCATTCAGAATACATTGCTGCACACATTCTAAGTGATTTACATGGAATATTGAAGTATGTATATGCAGTTCAAAACTAGTAAAAGCGAGTCAGAAGTTTACATAATTTATGCTTAAAGGAGGTTGTTCCCTTAAGTTAGAGCATATCAAACATTTGAAGATGGAAGGTAAATCCATTCAGGCTTGCACTACCATCCTTACTTCTAGCAAATGTGTCTTCTCCGGAAAATAAAGTCTGGAAATGGCATCTCAAAATAAGGTGAGAAACACTTGTGTATTTATGTTTACAGAGACTTGGCCACATAATAACATTAATGACAGTGCAGTACAACTGGAAGGGCTTACACTGTTTTGTGTAGACAGAAACCATGCATTCAGTGGGAAGTCTAGAGGGGGGGTCTGCTTGTATGTAAATAAGTGGTGCAAAAACTGTGACACTGTACTGAGCCACTGCTCTGCAGACATAGATTTCCTAGTAGTGAGATGCAGACTCTTTTATATTCCCAGAGAGTTCAGTGGCATCATCATGATAGTAGTGTATATGCCACCAAGTGCAAACAGTAGTGAAGCTCAGACTACACTATATAACTCAGTCTGTGACCTACAAAATAAAAACCCAGATTTTGCACACATTATTGCAGGAAATTTCAATCAGGCAGAGTTGAAGTCAGTATTACCTCATTATTACCAACATGTGGGATTTGCTACAAGGGGAAATGACACCTTGGACAAAGTAAATACCATTATTAAGTTGGCATATAAAGTTATGCAACATCTACACTTGGATGGCTCAGACCACATTACCATTATGTTAACGCCAGTATATACAACAGCACTAATCAGGGAAAAGCCCATTGTGAAGCAAGTCAAGGTATGGAGAGAGGGTGCAGCAATCCAAGATTGCTTCGAGAACACAAACTGGAGCATATTGTCGATCAACAGTTCAACTGGGGCAAATACACAGAAACAGTGATGGCATATATAACTAAATGTGTAGAAGACATGACAGTGAATAAAAGCATCATCATTAGAGCAAACCAAAAACCATGGATAACAGGCAAAGTATATGAGCTTGTAGAAGAACACAATGTGGCATTCAAGATGAATGACAAAGATGCTGTTAGGGTGGCAAGGGCAAATCTGAAGAGAGGGATAAGGAAGGTAAAGAGGGCATATGGAAAGAAAGTACAAAACCATTTTACCGTCATGAGGGATTCCAGGAATATGTGGCAGGGAATAAAAGCCATAACTGAATACAAACCAAGCCATAACTGAATACAAACCAACATCAGCTCAATCTGAGAACAGCACAGAATTCCTGGATAGGCTGAACACCTTCTACAACAGATTCAAGGAGAGGAACTGCTCCAAGGCAATGTTACTCCCTACAGACCCAGGAGATGAAGTGCTCATTCTGAACCAAGCTAAGGTGGAAATGACACTGTGTCAGGTGAATCCAAGAAAGGCTGTTGGGCTGAACAACATTTTGGCCAAGGTGTTAAAAGACTGTGATGAACAACTAAGCACTATACTGATGGATATATTTAATATCTCCCTCTCCCTCAGCCAAACAAAGGTACACAAGTGCTTTAAAAACACAAACATTATACCACTACCGAAGAAAGCCACTCCCTCTAGCCTTAATGATTATAGACCAGTGGCCCTCATGTCCATCGTCATGAAAAGCTTTGAAAGGTTGGTTAAAAAACATGTGACAGCAAACCTTCCAACAGCACTTGATCCATTGCAGTTTGCATACCATGCAAACCGCTCCATGGCAGATGTCATCTCTGTTCCACTGCATCTCACAATGGCACACCTAGAAAATAAGGACAATTATGTCAGAATGCTGTTTACTGATTTCAGTTCAAGATTCAACACAGTGATCCCACAACAACTAATAGAAAAACTTGTACCCCTAGGTGTTAATAATCACGTGTGCAATTGGATCACCTTTCTGACTGGAAGACCCTAAAGAGTATGTGTGGGTAAGAATTCCTCAAAGTGTATCACTATCAACACAGGAGTACCTCAGGGCTGTGTGTTAAGCCCACTACTGTTTACTATCTTGACCCATGACTGTAAAGCCAGATTAACACCACCCACATGATTAAGTTTGGGGATGACACTACATTTGTGGGCCTCATCAGAAAAGGAGAAGAAAACTCTTACATGGAAGAAGTGAGTTCTCTGACTGACTGGTGTGCCAGGTATCATCTTGACCTCAACACCAGCAAAACCCAGGAGATCATAATAAACTGCAGAAGAGTACAACCAGCTCACTCTCCTCTCATGATAAATGGGGAGGTAGTGGAAAGGGGTAAAAGAACACAACATTTCTGGGGTGTCTATATAGCAGAGGATCTTTCTTGGTCAACCAATACCAGTCACATAGTAAAGAAGGCCCATCAATGCCTGCACTTCCTGAGGATACTGAGGAAAACAAGACTACCTCCCTCTATTCTCTCCACCTTCTACAGGGGTACCATAGAAAGTATCCTAATGTGCAACTTCACGATGTGGTTAAAAAGCCCTACAAAAGATTTTTTATTTTTTGTTTCCAAATTTTCTCCCATAACACTTCTTCTTCTTTCGGCTTTTCCCAGTTAGGGGTCACCACAGCGGATCAATGATGCTTAAAAAACTAGTGGATAGATTTTGGCCTATCATCTGTGAGAATGATAACATTGGGCATTTGTTCCCAGAGAGAGTGATTTTCTCTCGCAGTAGATTCCTTAATTTAAAGGAGTTGTTGAATTTAAAGAGACCTTTGATGAGAGGTGGCTGGAGGGGAAGCTCTGCATGTGGTAGATGTAAGGTGTGCAGTAGGCTAAAAAACCTCAATGGAAGCATGATAAATAATGTTAGATATACATCAAGAGATCAGTTTACTTGTAGGTCATGTGGGGTGGTCTACATCCTCGGTTGTGGGTGTATGCCAACCAGATGGTATGTAGGACAGACCAGGAGAATGGTCAAAAATAGAATATTGGAACATCTGGGGGACATCAGAAATCACAACTAACCACTTCCACATGGCCCATTGGGGTTCAGGAGCCAGTATATTTTTCTGCATCTTGGCAAAACCTTTTTACACACAGGGGGAGGATTTTTTGAATAAACTTAGTAATCTGGAAGCTAAATTTATTATTAATTTCAACACACTGCATCCTAAGGGCTTGAATCAGGAACTTAATGTTAATATGTGTCAAATGCATTTAATAAAAATTCATGGTTTTATATAAGTAGCTTCTAGGACTTTATTTGTTTATTTGTGTTCCTTTTTTAAATCCTGTATGTACTTCAGATCAAGTTGGTGTACTGTTACTTTAAATTGTTCTAATGGAACAAATTGAATTGGTTAATAATGTTATTAGCACACAATTAAGTAATTTTGCAGTGTTATTTAAAGTGGTTGTATTGGTGTTGAACATTATTCTCATTGAAGGCATATTGGCCGAGGTACTAGGAAGCACCAATAAAACTTTCACTTTGGTTACACAGGAGTTCGTGTGGAGTGTGTCTTGGCACTACTTTCAGTCCAGTATAGTATATATTTTATTGCCCTACAAAAGATAGTCAGAGTTGAGAAAATAACAGGATCCAAACTTCCAGAGATAAAGGATCTATACATGACCTGTTGTTAAGACAGAGCAACAAAAATAACAAGTGATCCTACACATCCTGCTTTTGAACTGTTCACATGCCTGTCATCTGGCAGAATATACCACAGCGTATACTGTAAAATGACCAGGTTCAAAACCATTTTTTTTCCCTCAAGCAATTAGACTATTGAACTCTGGTATTAATCTCAGGGATGCAAGATGCTGACAAGTCTTGTGGCAACTAAACAATAGTGCAATAACAATAAGACATCACAACCAGCTTATCAGTTTACAAGAAAATTATGTGCACTACAAACTGGTAGATATTCTTATAATATAGAGAACATGAGAATTACATTGTGTAATAAGTACAGGTGCAATAAGGAACCAATCAGCTGCTATAGTTGTGTACAGAATAGTTGTAGTAATAAGTAATAATATAACTGTCTAAGAGAAAGGGAAATGTTAGGTCTGATACACGTGTAATTGTATGTGCAGTATGTATATGTCACTGTTCTAAGCATGTGTAATTGTATGTATGTATTTGTCTTCTCATTTCGAGCATGATGCACATAATTTCATTTACACTTCACTTGTGATGTCTAAATGACAATAAAGTTGACTTTGAGCCCATTTACTGAGTAATAATTTTCTCTATAATTACAAGAATGATTAAAATCTAATAAAACAAAATAAAAATCTTCAGTATCATTGAGATACATTCTAACACTATAAAACTAGTATAAGATGCAGACGTTCATCTGTAAGGCCTTGCAACTTTCTTACAGCTTTGCATGCTCACTAGTACATAAAAGAAACTCTTATTGCTGTTACCATCATGGAAGTAACTTACTCTGCATTTTTTATGACTGTATGCCTAAAGTTCAGAGACATGCTGGCCAGACCGGGTGTGAATTTACAATTTCCTATTCAGTAACCAAGGTTTCTTTTGAATATGGTCAGGGATGAACTCTGCTTCATGTAGATGAGGAGCTTAATCCATTGTGCAGGTATCCTTTAAGACACATATCAGTCTCTCCAATGTGTTCTACTTATGTCACAGGCAAAGTTCAGGTCCTTGAATCTAGTGTTCCTGGTGCTGTTTGTTTTGCGAACGTGTAAGAGATCTATCAGAGCTGGATCTGAGGATGCCTAATATGCCAGGCATAGATCACCTGTCAGTAACCTGCAGGAGGCTCAGTACAGAGACAGGACTTTAAGGTGATCTGTGTAAGACAGGATATTCATACCATGGATTCTCCTGGTGAACAACCTTTTAGGGCATTCCGACTGTCTGGTTAGGTACAAACCAAGAGGAGCATTGTTCTCAGTGATGGGTCTGATAAGAGATGAGCAGAGTGGTACTATAATTTTCTTGGACTTGGATGCCATACTTATGAGTTGGGTGACATAGAATGATTTTCTTACTATCTTGGCTGCGTGCTGGATGAAGGCCAGATTACTGTCTACATATATACCCAGATCCCTAACTATCAGGTCAACTCTTAAGGGTGTTTTATTGATGGAGTAATTAGCTTGGGTGGATGATTTCTCCAAAGGCACAATAATGCATTTTTTCACATTGAGCTTTAATCCTTGGCTTTGGCATCAGTCATTTGTTTGTGTTAGACTATCTTGTAGGATGTTGTCATGGGGAGAATCTATGTTAGCTCTCAATTTACAATAATTTGAGAATTTGGTGAGCCAGAGGCTTTTGACGTAAGTCTTGACTTCCAAGACGTAGATGCCAAACAGCAGCGGGCCCAACACAGAGCTCTGGGGGTACTCTGCTGGTGTCCTGTCTCCTTGTGAAGGTGGTCTAACTGATTCTGACTTCTTGGGTCCTGTCTGTGAGCCAGCAAGTTATGCGGGGATTTATGCCTAGTTCTGAGAGTTTGTCAACAATACCTGAGTGGTGTATTGTATTGAACATCTTTAACAGGTCAACGTAGGTGGTATACACCATTTCCACTTCATCTATCACCTAGGTGACCTCTAAGAAGTATACTAGGTTGAGTAGGCAAGATCTTCCTTTAACAAAGGTAAACTGGGATGGGTCCTGTGTCCGTAGGCTGCCAATGTCTTTGCTGATCATTTTCACGATAGTTCTATCTATGTCTTTGTGTATAAGACTTGTCAGACTGATGGATCTATAGTTCCTGGGATTATTTTATGGTTCACCCTTATGACTATTGTGGCCTTTCATTCACCTGGCACATAACCTATTTGAGGCTCTAGTTGGAGAGTGCTTCTAGTCATCCTGCTACATCATGTTTTAGGCTATTTAGGAGGTAACCAGGGATATTGCAAAGGCCCATTGTAATAGTGTAGATATACTAGAAGGAATTTTACAGGGGGTAGTGGACTGGGCAGTGGCTGTTAAAGTTAGAGCTAAATTTATCAGCTAGTAGATTTGTTATGTCACCCTGGTCAGTGAAGGTTGTGACATTTACCACCAGTTCTGTGCACTGCTGTTACCTTTAAGGTTTTCTGACATTGCTGAAGAAGGGCTTGTGATTGTCCTTTCCCTAGGAGACTATCATGACCTCATAACTGGCCTTGTTGCACTTTATTAGATGACTTAGTTTCTTGTTTAGCTGACTCAGAGTGTTTCTGTTTCTGTAACAGCAATCCTTTCTGATTTTGGCCATAATTTATTTTTTCTTTTGTTATATACCCTATTAAGGTAAGGATTCCACCAGTGGGGTTTGTTTTCATTCTCAGATATGGGATTACTTCTGCTAGGTACGGCAGCTTCCATGCAGCTATTTCCATGTTTGTATAGGGTTTATGTAAATAATTCTGCATAGGGAGCTGTGTTCTTGGGATTTGAGAGAGCCATGAATTTTGCAAAGTGTCACTTAATATGATGCAGTTTGCTTTAGAATAGTTCCTAACTGTTATGGCTTCAGTTAAGATTTCCAGCTTGAATTTTTTACTTTGAGGGAGACAGCTTTGTGGTCCAACATCACCAATGAAGATGTGTGCAATGATCTTTCAAGGTGCTGAGTCCAAGGTCCTATATATTTGATCCTCTGGTTGGAGTGCACACTATCTGGTCTCGGGTGTTTGTGCTGATACAGTCCAGGAAACTTACCTGTGAGTTAGAGGCTGTGTATGTTTCCCAGTCTATAGAGGGGTAGTTAAAGTTTCCCATGAATAGGGTATTTGGTTGGGTGGTGAGTACCTATAGTAGTTAAGAGTTGTGAGCTTTGACATGGTGAAAAATCTTGTCTGTGAAGACTTGAACATGGATGAACTCCAGGGCATCATCCCATTTACCCAACCTAGAGTTGCATTTATTGCTCATTTAGATCAAGACACCTCTTCCTTTAGCTCCTGCCTGTGCTGCTGTTGGTCTAAATGTGTGAAGGCACTGTAGATTTCCATTGCCGGAGTACTTTCTGTGGCTTTAAACTAAGTCTCAGCAATAGCACAGCTGCCTGCATCCTCCAGAGCAAGGAGAACTTCTTAGGTGTGTATTAAGACACAAAACTACATGCCAAGCAAACATTACAACGCAAATGTGCCTTTCTTTTGAATATTATTTTCAAATGTATATTTATGATTCTAATAATATTATTGTTGCATCATACAAAAAAGTAATTTCAGCAATGGGTAGATACAAGTGTAATAACTGAGGGGTCTTGTACATAGCCACTGTTTGTCATTCCCTGCTTTTTATGTAGGCAAAACTGAGCATGCCATTAGAACAAAATTCCTGCGCACACGTACGCAGTTAACACGAAGCATGAAAAGAATGTCGTAAGCAGACATGCCAGGAAGTATAATGATTTTAACAAATTGTGTGGTTTTATATTAGAGAAAGTTCCAATAGGGCAAAAAGGTGGTGATTAGGAAGCTTGCCTTGAATCTAGGGGACTATACTGGCATCTATTTTTGGATGCAACAACTCCCCCCCCGGGCTTAATAAGAAAATGTGTATTAACAGTGTACTGACCCTTAGAACATCTAATTTATAATTTTACAATGCACATTACAGGGTTTGTGATTTTAAGGACAATGTATGTTTTTTGTATGCAAAGGGTATTCATAAACACTATGTTCTATGCCATAACTAAATATGGTTATTAATTGCTTAATGAAATGCTCTAGCTCATTTCATCAACTATGAAGATACATACATGTTAAATATTTAAGTTGCAGCTGCAAGTTTTAAAAAAATGTGATATTTACTTGTTTTTATAAAAAAATTACTTATATGAATTTAATTTACTTGGAAATTATTCATTGGATGGATTTGTCACATGGGTTGTTTTGTATAGCAGTTTAAGGAAAGAAATTATGCATTTTTTTTAGTTCTGCTGAAGTTCCATAACATGTTTAATAAACTGTTCACTGTACCAAGTTAGAATTTTGTGTTTGTTTTATATATCAAGCAATCATTGCATGCGCATGTGCCTTTCTTTTGAATATTATTTTCTAATGTTCTTTAGCATATCATTCAGTCAGATTTTATAAGGTATATGCCTTTTAAAGAACATGTTTATTAACTCTGAAACTCTGACTTTATCCTGTGTTTATTACTTTTGACTCATTTCTTCTACTGAATGGAGATGTACTGTGAACTCTGAGCTCATTAAACATTGGGATAAAGGAGGTTTGACTTTTTCCCCACAGTTAGGTGAAATGAGGTAGTATATATAAAGTTTCTAGTTTGTGGGGTACAGGAGGTATACCTCCATTAAATTACTAAATATTTTGATTTTCACTTACTTTCATTAGGTTACACTGTGGTGGCTTCATTTTATTAGTATATATTTTGATGACTTCATCACAGATGTTTAAGCATGGGTCTGCCCTCGTACGCACAAATTAAGATTGGTCTCCTAAAAGAGTCCATCAGCTCTTCATTTCCATATATGGTGTAACATCCCCTCTGTGGGCCAGAAATCAAGGAGCCTGAATCCTTACTACTGACACTGGAGAGGGATGTTCACTTGAAATACAAATGGATAAATGGATATACTCAGTATTTCCAGATTTAGACATCTCTGCATCAAGCACAATTTCCCTTAAGAGCACACAGGGAACACACTCAGCATAGGGTCTGGATTTCTTTATATCTATCTCCCTCCAGGTCCCCAAAAAGACTCCCCACTGGTACAGCTGTATGGTTAGGCCCTCAGCCAAGTGTCCAAGCCAAGTCTTCCAGCACCCTGTCTGCAAAACCAGTGCTTTGTACCTCTGCTCCAAGTAGCTGACACACACAGACACACACACACACACACACACACACACACACACACACACACACACACACACACACACACACACACACACACACATACACACCTGGGAAAGGGTGGCACAAATTTATCTGCTGTGCCCCCTTCTACCCAGAGTATAAGGTAGTTATCACTGCCACTAGACACTCTACAATCAGCTATTCTAAGGCCTTTAACAAAGGGTGCCCAATTATGCTGTGTAATATGCATACTAATACAAATGGTAGTAGTTGACCAAGACAGCTAGGCCTTCTGGAGTGGCCCACACAGTGTCACCAAATAAATATAAGCACTCTGAAAGGTTAAATACTTTCCAAAAGGACCAACCATAATAAACATTTTAAATATATTTAATAATAAACAACAAAAGAACATGAAAATACTGAATATATATTTATAATAAACCACAGAGTTCAAATCACAGGAAATATTGAAAACAACATTAATGGACAGACTCAGACAAATAAAGAAAAACAATATCTGAACTAAACTTCACTATATTTTCTTGACTGAATCTAGGAGACTTACAATTCCCTACTTACTTACTAGAGCAGGGAAGCTGATGTGATGAATGGTCCTTCTTGTTGTCAGGCATAAGACAGAATACTCGATACTGAGAGATTGCCCACTACAATACACCACTCAGGTATTGTTGACAAACTCTCAGAACTAGGCATAAATCATACATTCAACATTAAAACTATTCTACCTAAAACATTGAGTGAATCAGCTCACATATTAGCCATTCTACCTATATATAAAAATAAATGGAAAATTTCAGAGCAATCAAAGGATATATACATCCTACAAAACAATTTCTAGACAGAACATAAATGTACATATTTCACTATCCATAAATGTCATGGAGTCAAAAGGGAGACATGGGCACAAACTCAATATATCTCATCCTATCTAAAAATCAAAGCTGTGTCCATTTCCAGCCTCACTTCTGCATTAAAACATTATTGTGTTACCCTGATCACATATAATATCACAAATCTATATATATAACAAAGGTAAAAAAGGATAGACACCCCCTCAGTGTATTTATAAGGCTAATGTGAAACAACCAAACTCCTAGATCTCAAAATAGGTTTGATAGAGGCTCTCTCATTAAGGCTTAACTCCATGACATTTATGGATAGTGAAATATGTACATTTATGTTCTGTCTGGAAATTGTTTTGTAGGATGTGTATATCCTTTGATTGCTCTGAAATTTTACATTTATTTTTTATATATAGGTAGAATGGCTAATATGTGAGCTAATTCACTCTGAATGTTTTAGGTAGAATAGTTTTAATTTTGAATGTATGCTCGATGAAAAAGTGTAGTGTCTCATTTAAGGTTTTGATTATGTACTGTTATATCTGTTATAATGACAGTTTTTTAGTGTCAATGTTCTGGGATAAAGTATGTATATTTATTGTTTTATATTGTGTTATCTGGCTGCAGGTAGAAAATGAAGTTGTTTTCCTTTAAATGGTTAAGTGAAGGGCTCGCCCTTGACTGTTGCAGTATTTAAAGAGTGCAACTGTAGCATTTGAGTTTTTAAGGTCTTAGGAAGCAGTACGTGAAAGCGCTAACCTGTTGGATTTATGTGAAAAAAGGATCTTTGCTTTTATACACTCTTTGAGTATTCTGAATAATTCAAGTGAGCCTGGTCGCCTCATACGTGGTGCTGTTGTTGGACTTACTATCTATACAAATCAGTTTGTTATTCAAATGCTATACAGTTCCACTACATTTGTAACATAAGCATTTGTGCAAATTAGTTTGATATTCAAAGGACGTATCATTCTTTACAGAATTCCAGCTGGCAATGCTGGCACTAGCCTATATCATCACATAATGTATGCCAATTGTCCTTAGACACATCACCTGCAGCTTGTATACCTGAGTATAAATACTTTTTTATATATATAGTCTTATTAAAATTACCGAGTTACTATGTAAGTCTGCCAGCATCTCATATATGGGGAATAACAATCTTTCCTTGACTCATCACTTCGTTAGATGTGAAATCTGTGCTCCCTATCATGCATCATGATGCTAGAAAACATAGTTTAAACTTGCCAGTCATAATAAAAGAATCACAAATCACTCTAGTTAACCTTTTATCTTAGGAAAAACTGAGAATTAATTACGTTTTTCATAAAGGTTGAGGCATGCTATTTGCATTCAAAGTGTACTCTTGTTTTAATAGATTTCTGTTAAAGTCTAGTATCAAAGCCTAATTCATTATGCATCATAGTTAAGTTAATATCTAAAACAATAATGCCTTTGAAATAATATAGCACATTATAAAATTTCACTAGTTGACCTACTATTACTTTTGAATGCTGGAGTGGTTCCAGGTTTAATGCTATTTTGAATACTGGAATGATTCCAATTTTAAAATAATTTTAAGTTTTGGCATGTTTTCAGGTTTAAGTGCCAGGCTGAATACTGGGATTTTAATGTGTTTAAAAGGTTGTTTTGAGTGCTGGAATGTTTCCAAGTGTAAATGAAGACAAGTCTGAATGGTGACAGATTTCTAATCCAAATTATATAAATAGTATCAATTCTGTCTTTACATACCAAGTCAATTAAAGCACTGATTAGAAAATGAGTTGCTTGTTATATAAGAAAGATGGATATGCTGGGTTTTTCAACAGTCTGATGAAGTATGGATATGCAAAAGCATTTAACATTACAGATGTGAGCAATAAAGGATGTATTCTGAGACTGTGTTTTTTATGATTAGAATCTTCTAGTGTAATGGCACTGTTACTGATCTCTACAGTTAGCATTTAATAACAAGTTGCACGTAATCTTTTGTGGATACAGATAAAGTACAGTAGCAGCTCACATTATTGTTTACAGGTTATTTTGTTATCATAATGATGAAATTTCTACCCTTATTTGCACATGTAATTCTTCATTTTAAGTGTACTTCTGACTGGAAACATTGAAAGTCCTTATACCCTGAAATTTAAGACATGCCTAATATTTCTTTGGACCATGATGCAGTGAGTATGCAGATCACCAATTTGTCCTGATATAGAAAGCATTTTTATGTTAACTGATTTGCTGCTCAAATGAAGAGTGTCAAAAGAGTACTAGTCTCACTATACCCCCTTCATTTTGTCAATTTTGAGACCTTCACAGTTTTGCATTGCCTCGGAAAGGTTTATGGGGTGGATCCTACTCAGTACATCTGCACTGTACTAGGTGAGATTATGGTTATAGGATACAAAGTATGATCGTTTCTCACACATTTTCTTCCATACTGACAGGCTCAGCTACCCTGTGAAACACCTTAGTATCACAACTAATTGCTTTAGGCTATGATTTTGTCTCTGTAGCAAGGTGCCTTTCTAGATTAAACAGTCATCTAAACTTAAACATTGCAAAGACATGCATCTGGAGCATTTCTCCCCAGGCCACCACTGAAAATTGGTTTTGTTCCAAGTCGGACTTTGGAATATAACTGGATATGGTCAGGTTATATTGGGGTGGGGTCAGTTCTGAGCATGATTATATTGTTAAATAAATTGCTTGTGCATCACCCATAGAATATGTAGTGATCTTGTATTTAACAATCACAGACAAAGGCAAACAATCTCCCAATTAATACAGTTGTACTAGGGATAACATACATGTTTGAAAGGACAAATTCCAGGCATCCTGCCTATAGTAAAATTTCAACTTTTAATAAAAATAATCCATGAAGACAGGAATATCCCTTCCCCTACACTGACACCAGGGAGAGTATAAATGTTTGATTAACCAAATGCAGAAAATAGGGCCCAGTGTAATATAATTCAGCTGTTTTCCCAAGTGCACACAATAGCAGACACCCCTGCAAAAGCTACAGCCTCACTGCCATAGTAATTAATATATTTCAGTTTGTTTCTAACATAGCAGTTAAAAGATGTACACAATGGCAGAATTCCCCTACCACCCAATAAGAACAATGACCAAATGTATATAGTACTGCTTGTAGTAATGCATTTCACCTTGGTGCACTAATAAGATTGAAAGGCTGTAGCCTTTCCTACATTATATATAGAATTGTAATACCAAAGTATCCACAAGCCAGTCAGGAGCCGTTCAACGGTTCAATTTTTATTTTTTAAAAACAACTGAGCGCTTTTGCCCGAACCATACAATGGGCTTCATCAGAGTTCATTATCTCCCCAAACCATTCTGTTTAAATAGTAGTGACATCATAAAAACATTTAAAATCTATCCTATAACATAACAAAACCAATTAAAATTAAATACAATGAAAATTAACCTTTTAATGGATCGTTTATTCATGTAAAGTGAATTTTAAAAGAACATTTAACCTTAAACATTTACAATGTTGTACTGTATTATACCTATTACTACAATAGAATATTCCATTGAACTTGAATTTAAATTCCATCCCTCAACTTTCATGCCACCTATGAATAAACATGTCGATATTTTTCAAAAATACATTCTTAAGGAACTGCATTTTGGTTTTAACAAACAAGATTTTTCCCTTCCAAATAACCTTACTTTGGCAGAAATGAGAATATTGGATAAACTATGATAGGATTAAAAATCTAGTTATCATTCAAGCTTATAAAGGTGGGTCTACAGTAGTGATGGATTGGTCCATGTATGTTGCTGAAGCGAATAGCAGTTACATGATGGTAGATTCTATACAGCAATGTCTATTGATCCCACATCTCAATTTAAGGTTGAAATTGATGAGTTTTTGGATACTGCCTTGAGTGAGGGGATTATTTGTGATAAAACTTGTTTCCATCTTAAAGTTAAAGATCCATTGCCACAATATCTGTATCTCCATCCCAAAATACATACAAACATTAGTAATCCACCAGGGCAACCCATAGTTTTAGGAAAGGGCTCATTAACAGCACTACTTTCTGTATATTTGACAAAATACTTGAAACCCTTATTAAAGGCAGTTAGGGCTAGAATACAGGATACAACAGAATTTCTTAACATCATATAGGACACTCAATTAGAACCTGGGTGGTTGATGTGTACCCTTGATGCTGCATCATTGTACACCAGTATTCCCCATTGGGCCGGCCTTATGGATTTGGAGTTTTGGTTGGGTGAGTTATCATTGTATAGTCCAGGGTTTAATACTTTTCTTTTATGTTTGATGGAGCATGTTCTTACAAAGAATGTTTTCTATTTCAATGGAAACTGTTATCTACAACATAAGGGCACAGCAATGGGTGCTTCATTTGCACCCATTTACACCGATTTATTTAGGGTATATTTTGAACATATGATGATCTATGCTATTAGTCACAATATATTCACTGAAGAAATTGATATCTGGAGGTGGTTTCTGGATGACTGCTGGATGATCTGGAAATCTGATACTACATATTTATTGGAGTTTGTTTAATACCTGAATGAAAACAAACGGGGTCTTCACTTTACAGTGAATTTTGATATGCAATCTATCTCTTTTCTTGATGTGATGTTGAACAGACAGCTGGATGGTACTCTGGCAAGTTCAGTTTTTCTGAAACCTTATCATTCTAATACTTAACTGTCATCCAAAACACATTATTCAAAATATTTCCAAATTGCAATACATGAGAATTTGGTGTATATGTTCTATTAACTATGATTTTTCATACTTCAACACAGAGTTGACATCTCGTTTCATAGAACGTGGTTATCCATCAACACATTTACTGAAAACCAGCAATCAAGTCAGTAAGATTGCTAGGAAGGAATTACTTACATACCACAGTCAGAGGCCCAATTTGGACTTTAAAATTAGAAGTGTTACCACATTTGGTAGGAACACATATCAGTTTATAAATTTGGTACAACAACATTGGGACATACTTTTAGCAGATGATCGGTTATGTGAATTGTTAGATTAACAGATGTTTATTCTCTTTTCACAGAGGGGTTACTTTGGGTGGGCATTTCAGTTTTTATAAATGTCACTCCCATTCTGCCAACATGATTCAAAAACATTAGATGGAACCAAAGTGATGGTCTGTTTCCCCTGCAGTCATTACACATTTTGCAAATACATTGTTAAAACCAAAGAATTTATCAGTAAAAATAAGCCTAGTATTTTTCAGATAAATACACTTGCCAACTGCAGCATTGATTGGATTGTTTATCTTGCTGTATGCACCTGTTCAACATTTTATATAGGTCTGACCTCAAGACCATGCAGCTTCACATTTCTGAACATCTCAGCAATGTCAGGAACAAAGTTCTTACTAATGCATTATATAAACACACCACTGGCCATGTCACCACTAAATTTCAATTTATTATAATTGACAAGGTGTGTGGTCCCAAATTCTCTAAGGCTGGTTGGCATGATATACTTAATAAGAAAGAGAAGGCTTGGATAGTGAGACTGGAGGGATTATTCCCACCCAGTCTCAATGATCATTTATGATAATTTTTATGTTTTGTTAAGATGTTTATTTTTTCAGTTGTATTTTTGTGGGTGCAATCTGGTTGGTGGTGGTAGCTTCGTAATTGCCTATAAATAGACCAATGATCACAGTTTTATTTATACATTGATAGAGGCTTTGGGCCGAAACAAGTCTGTAACTGTGGAGACTTATTAAAAGTCTTTTTTTCCCCTATTTGTGTGCTGGCTGCTGTTTTGAAAATAGAAAGCAACCCACCTTATGCGAGCATGATTGTATCCTATACATCATCGCATTTTTAGTTGTACTCATACCTAGTCAGCTTATTTCTGCTTCAGGGTAAGGATGTACATATATGCCAGGATAGTTGTTTAGTTAATTAGCTCTTGGTACCTGGAACACAGCTGCTGCCAAGCTTTTAAAGTGACCCTGCTGGTTAGCTAAGGCAGTACTAAAGCCACAACTCAAGAAAAAAATTACACGGTGGGCCTCTATTACATGAGGTTTAAGGTATCATACAGTGAAAATTCTAGCTTGACTAGTTCTTACAGCTCAAGAAAACAACAAAGCTTAGCTGCTACACAGAATTATACAAATAAAACCACTATCTCTCTGGATCAGTGAAGAATTCCACCTTCAGAGAGTTAAATAATAAACCTACAGACTTAATGGAGCAGCAAATGCTGAGAACTGCAATTAATTGCCTCTGCTACCTCTAAAATTTGTTATCCATTAACTCTGCACAGTAATTGTAAATCACTCACAGACCTGCTGCAGGTCATAACATTTCTCTAGCTATGATTCCACTTTGGAGCAAGTATATAAATAGCCCCTGGGCACCTGTTTAGACAATCAGTATTAGCATCTGGAACAGAACTGCTCATTATTAAATGCTGAGGAATAATACAGAAACTTGTGGGAACAATGGATGCTAACAGCTACACAGAATCATCTTTCTTAATGTTTCCATTATTCCTTAGACTTATCATCACTTAGTGACTGAAAACTGTGCACCCATGAACTATAATCCATAATGTTTCTCTGCGTTTATAATCACTAAGCACTGAGTGCATAACTAGTCCTTAGACACTAGTTTAGCCAGAACACATCTGTTACAATTGTTTCAAAGTACAAGGGACATCTATGCTTGTTCATACATTTTCTGAATGATGTTATTGTGTGTATCCACACACTACACATCCCATTTCATCATTTTCACACTTACTATTCAAAATCTTTGTGACACGTGAAACTGTAGTGCTCTTTTTATATGGTTAGACCAGGTCAGCATGCAAATCAGTTAAGCAAGATCATACTGACTAATAGAGCTGGGTGAGCTTTAACTTGAATGCTATGCTATCTATAAAATAATGTCTGGTATTCAGAAAGGGCTACAACCAACAGTACACCCTAGCATTGACAGAAAACCACTGGCATGTGCCCTTTCTGATTTAGAGACAGGTCCATGGCAGTGATTCTACACAGTTGGAAAGATCACCATGGTGCACTGAATTCACGACCATGCTGCGTGCTAATGAGATATTTTTGGGGAGTGGAATATGCTAATTAGCCATATTCTCCGTCTTAGAAATGCCTATAAGTAGTGAATTGGGCAGCTGAGCATTTCAGAGAATCACTCAGATATGTAACTTAGCATGAACAACAGTGTTAATGAATTCAGAAAAAATGTTGTGGTCCTCCGTTATTGTCAATGAGAGAGACAACTGTGCAGGTACATGCTGGCAAGTTCAGTGTAGAAGTATTTGTGGCCAAGTGGTTAGTTTCCTGGAAAACAACATAATACGTAAATTAAACCTGCCGTAGTGGGAAAACAATATAATACAAAAATAAAACCCACCAGAGTAGGGTGCTTTGCACCTCACACTCCCCCATGTGGGGGGCTGCACACCCCATGCCCCCCTATCTTAATATACTAACTCTAAGACCGCACTACAGTGGAAAAAAGGGTAACAGTCAGTGGTGGCCAAGTGGTTAATTTCCTGGAGGAGAAATTCACTGTTCCAGGAGTTCGCTGTTTTAAGCATTCACTGTTGTCGTTTTGCTGTTATGCGAGTTGACGTTCTGGTAAGTTGACTTTTTGAATGGGAACACTGACAGCATCCCCCAGGAAACCTTCATCTCAGATGACCTAAATATAGACTGGCAATCCATAAACAGCAGCAACCCCAAGGAATCTATTCACCTATTTGACTTCATCCAACTAATAAACTCCACCAACAGAATTAACAGAATCACTAACAGGCAGTCCACACTGGACTGAATATAGATGAAAAAACTCATAATATAAAATCTTCTGGTTGCTTACCAGATACTATAAGTGACCACCTCCCATAATATGTAATCAGACAGCAACATGGTTCGCCCAAACGCATAAGCTATAAACAAGTATGCAATTTAACCAAATTTGACAAAGCCACATTTATTACAGCCCTGTACCACTACAACTGGAATGTATTAAGAGTAATGCCTATAGATGAAGCAGTTGTTGTTGTTGTGTCTTTTAGCTTTTCCCGGTTAGGGGTCGCCACAGCGGAACTCCGGTCCGCTAATGATTGGCAGTAGATATAGATGAAGCAGTTACTAACTTCAATTACACCTTACTAAAATACTAAATGATTTAGCACCAGTCAGAACAAGAAGGGTAAAATCTAACACAGCACCATGGCTGACAAAAAAGCCCAAACAGCTCATGTAGCAATGAGATAAAATATGGAAAGAGCGGTATTAGAATAAAACACAACATGCCTACAAAAATGTTAGATATCTCAGAAACCATACCAAGATCCTTGCTAAATCTGACAAGGAATCATACTACAGTAATCCCAAAAAAGCACCAAAGCAACTCCAAACTATTTTCATCTCTAAATAAACTATTACACCCCATCCATACCACTACACTCTGTCCTTCTACTTCAAACAACAAAGGCATTGGCACTACTCTTCTTCCTTATATAATATGTGTGTTCTTAAATCCTATCTTTTGGTCGGTACAGTTGTAGTTCTAAATCAGTGGTTTACCTGGCTTCCTGTCAGTCATGTCCGGCTTTTTATATATCGGCAAAACTGACAGGAAATTAAAAGAAAGGCTTTATGAACACACATACCATATAAGGAAGAAGAGTAGTACCAATGCCCTAGCGAGATACTGTAATGTGAATCCTACCCATGCTTTTTTGTTTAAAGTGATAGATCAGGTAGTGGTTGATGAAAAAGGTGGACCACATCAGTTACTGTTAGAGAAACGTGAACTTGTTTGGCAGCTTAGGCTGAATTCCTACACTCCCCCTGGTTTAAACAAGGTCACGTCTTTGACTTGTACTTTGAAGTTAGAAGTCTGTTGAGGTGACACATCCAATGTTAGCAAAAGATAGTAACTGTTATAGCTTATTCCTGTTTTTCGTTTTGAGTTCCTTTGCACATTTTTATAGTCTAGTACTAAAAATTTGTTTTTAAATTTTTCACCATTTTTAGAACACAGATCCTCTAAGGTCTTAGAACACAGTTTACTGTATGTATTTGTACTTTTAGGTATTTGACACCCTGTCCGTTGTTATTGACATTTTTGCTTCAGACACTGTCATCTCTTGGTGTTGTGAGCAGTAGTCTGTTGTTATATTTGTACTCATTTTATACTTATTATTATTATTATGTCCTTTTTTTCTTCTTTTACACTCCAAGCATATATTTAAAATTATGTTTTCCTACATATGCTTTTCATTCAGTATTTCTGTTCTTTATGTTAGAGTACAGTTTTGCATTTTGTTTTTTTTCCTAAAATGAAAGTTTTAAACAGAAGTTTTAAATGAATGGTTTTATTTTGCTGACATGAGCTTTTTTAACACAAGAAAAAGGTTTTTGATGCAGAACACTTTTAATTATTTAACTTGGTATTTAATTAGTTAATTGAATGGTGGCTGAATCTAATTACTGTGCTTTGCTTTGGCGCCTTTTTCCTTTTAAAACTGTGTATGACATTTTTTTTCTTTTGTCTGATGAAGTCTTCCAAAGGTGGAAGACGAAAAGCGCTTCACATTAAATTATTTTGGAGTTATTCTAGCCAGATCGGAGCCTGTGTTGTTTTTTCGTTTTGGAGAGTTTACTGTACAAACTCCGGTATTCTGTTTCAAAAAAGAAACAGACTATCTGAGTTTGTAAACTCAGAGGATTTACTATGCAGAAAAAAAGGCATCACGATCAGAAAAGGAGGGTGTCCCCCTGTGTGATGAGACAATGACATCACAAAATAGGCAGAAAGTGGGCAGGGCATGGGTGGGGTTATGGATGGTGTGAGGGGTGTGCCCTAAGTCTGGTTTCAGCCATAGCCCTCAAACATCCCACTTTAGCCAGGAGCACCATTTTTAAGCTAAAATCAGCTTCCTTTCCTGAGTCCCCAGTTTGGGTGCAAGTACACCTGCGATTTACAGTAAAGCATGCACTGTTCTAGCTGTAGATGTCTCAGTCAATCAGAGCATTGCTTTACTGCACCTGTTTTGCATGCAGCTGACCTGCTCCATTTCCTGTGTTGTGTGGAAGCGGCTGCAGTGGACCTGGTATGGTTGAAGTGCTCAATTAGGTCTGTTTAGTCCACATATCAAGGCAGCATCAACATGTTGGAGAGCTAACATTCACATTGGAGCTTGAGCAGAAAGGTCAACGTTCTTTGGATCTGGAGCCAAGCGAAATCATTAATCAAGCCAAGGGAGAGACTCAGATAAGTGGACTGAGTCAAGACTGTGGATCCGATCTTCCAAGGGAATTTAATTTTGCAGTTTTTCCAGCCCCAGCAGGTCTGAGCTGAGGTTATTAATGGTGCATTGCAATCAAGGATTTTATTTTTTCCAGAACTTTAATTTACAGGTAAGTAAATTCTAAGTTCTGACATGCAGGTTATGGGCTGGCTGGGCAAGGGTGTAGACTGAGGGGAGGGCTTGCAAGTTTACCACAGTTTTGGAATAACTTCCTTTAACACAGTGGCCCCATCTATGGAGTTTATAATGACTTGTATTTAAAACTTCGAAATACTGTATCCACTGTGTACAATATAAAAGGCAAGTTGCAGAGCATGAGTAACAGAAAATATGTTTTTCCTCATCAGTGATTAGAACACCTTATTTTGAGCGCACTCTGTAGATCATACAGTGTGAATTTCAGCTGCCCTCACTTCTATGTATGATGTGCTCACTACCTCAGTCCCCACCACTGGCACCCTTTCATTATTTAGTTTCCCCAAAATGAAGTAGAAAATAATGATGTTAACATGCTGCCTTTTATAGCTTGGCTGGTTTGTGTCCTTGTTATTTGTAAACCCCACCCGTTCTGTAGTCTGACTACTATATACCTTCATTCATTTATATGAGTCCTTAGTAGTTCTAAATGCAGCATGTGGATCACCTCATAACTTATTTATTTTTTACAGTTTGATGACTGGGATACTCAACTGGGCCTGGAAGAGCCCGTTTTCAGTGGAGGCTTGGGGAGAAGAGCTCCATAGGATATAGACAATTTTTTAATAGTTATACAAAAGTAAATAAAGAGATAGTATACAGTTTACAAAAGTGAGATTCATGTAGTCTAAACATATTAAAAGCATAGGCATTTCAGATGAAAAAAAACCATGTAAGTAAAACATTTATGTACAGATAAAAAAACAAGCTTTTTTTTTTGTAAGTTAGAAATATGAGGACAGGACAGAGAGAAGGAGGTGAGGTGAGAGCAGTAAAAGGTGGTATATAGTGGAGAAAGAAAGTGGGTTGGGGGAAGTTTATGAGGTACAGAGTAGGAGAAAAAGTAGAGGGAAAGGGTAAGAGAGCACAGTGATAGAAGGTTGAGGTATATAGTGCATGGGAGATAATTTTTTATAACGGAAGCCTTATAAATGAGATTACTGTAATTGAGGTATATTTATATATATATATATATATATATATATATATATATAGAGAGAGAGAGAGAGAGAGAGAGAGAGCTATATAATTGAGCTATATAATATGAGATTATTTATATTTTACCTATGTGTTGAATGTTCTTTGGATTTATTCTACCTTTTTCTGATGTAGTTTTTTTTCAGTGGTCCTTAGTGCATCTTGCTAATCCTATTAGATTGCCGAAACTCCGTTTACGCGAATATGAAATCATCGACCCGTATTGTGCAAAATACATAAATGAACATGCAGAAACCGCAAAATTCTAAATGTCGAAGTATCTCTGCTACCTTTAAACTACAGCAAAAAGAAAAAAAAAGAAAAAATCATGCTTTTTTCCCACTTTCTGAAAGTTAAGAAAGTTCAGTTACAGATTTGCTGTTCTGAACTGTTTGGAAGTTTCTAGAAGGCCAGTGCTTGCTTAGGCTAATGGGAAGACTCTGTGTTCACCAGTGGGAGTGGTAAACACTGAACAGCCTGCCTGTCCCTGGAGGAGTGGTTACTACCTAGAAGCTGTAGTTTTATTGGCCATTTTGGGTCATTTCTAAACTCCTTGATCTCTCTCTCTTAAAACCTGACTGCCACGTGGTTTTGGCGTCTTTTCAGGCTTGCTAGTTGTTGCTCAAGCACCTACCAAGGGGAGAAAACTCTGAGAGAAGAAAAGGAGCCACTTTTGTAATTTAAAGTATTTTCTTCTGATTTTTTGCTAAGTTTTACTGCTTTGCCGCCTACTTTTTGGCATTTTCCGGCTTGCTAAAGTTTATATCTGTAACAGTAACAGTACTTGGAACACATCTAGAGCCTGTTTACTGCATTTCCTGTGTTGCACTTAATTTAAAATCTTTTTTTTCTCTAAAAACTGCATTTTAACTGATTTTGGCCTAGCACTCAAAGTGTGGGGTCATTTATTGCACTGTTGTGATTATTTGGCTGCTTGTGTATCTGTGCTACCTTTAAACTACAACAAAAAGAAAAAAAAATCTTGCTTTTTTCCCACTTTCTGAAAGTTAAGAAAGTTCAGTTACAGATTTGCTGTTCTGAACTATTTGGAAGTTTCTAGAAGGCCAGTGCTTGCTTGGGCTAAAGGGAAGTCTCTGTGTTCACCAGTGGGAGTGGTAAACACTGAACAGCCTGCCTGTCCCTGGAGGAGTGGTTACTACCTAGAAGTTGTAGTTTTATTGGCCATTTTGGGTCATTTCTAAACTCCTTGATCTCTCTCTCTTAAAACCCTACAACTCTCTTTTTGTGCAGTTTTTCGCACTGAGCAGCGCCGCCTAAACAGGTTTAAACTATTCCAGGCTCCACAAAGTCTGCTCTTCACTTTTTCCCTTAGAACTGTTCAAACTCTCAAAGTAATCACTCTATTCTCTTTCTAAAGCCCTGCACTTGCTCAGCTCTTATAAGGAAACACTAACTAAAGCACTACACCCGTCTTGACTTCTCGTAAGTATTAGACTCCCGATTGGTCCTTCCTGATCAAGTGAAAAATCAGTTCCCTTTCCTAATCATCTGATCAGTAAAAAAACAGTTCCCTATACTAATCTGGTATGTCCAAGGGTCAGTTTCAAGGCTACTCTCCAGTCCAGCTGGTGAATCTGGGAATTTTGAGGCAATGTTACAATTGCCTTATGTACACAGACAACCCTCTCCTCCTTCCAACAAACTCTAATACATGTGAGAGATGTAGTTACACAGCCAAACTGGAGGCAGAGCTCTCTCATCCCAAGACTGGCACAGTCAGTCAGGAGGAAAAGGTAACCACCCGCACCACAAATCCAGTCTCACACAGACCTATTGCCTCTGCATACCCAACACATAAACACACAAAAACATACTCGGAGGCTCTAAATAAAAATCTGCCTAAACAGCAAAGACCTCCTAAGCAGATATCCAAGCAACAGCCACCCCTCAACAATACCCACAAATCACATATCTCACAAAATCAGTGTACCTCACAATCACAGCCCTTGAGGCCAAACTACACACCAAATACACTTGTTATAGGGGACTCTATTGTCCGGCACACTGACGTCCCACTCACCAGACTGAACAAGGAGAAGGTAAGCTGCCTGTCAGGTGCCAGGATCTGCCACATAATGCAAGCACTCAGGTCACTCCAAAGCAAGTACAAGTATGACTCCGTCATTGTCCATGCTGGTGTGAATGACCTGAGACGTACCTCCCTGGACTACATGAAAAGAAACATAGAAGAGCTCTCTGACCATGTAGCCCAGGCTGGTATGACCCTGACCTTGAGTAGCATATTGCCCTCACCAAGAATGATGCCACAGTTTAAGACAAAGTCATCAGTTTCAACAATTGGCTAAAGTATTGGTGTCATTCAAAGGGGATCCAGTGTCTGTCAGCCTGGGATGACATGCTCGAAAAGCCACGTTGCTTCGCTAGGGATGGCTTGCACCTATCACCCTTAGGCTTTCGTATACTGGCCAAGGCTCTTCCCACCCCCATAGTGCCTTTTTTAGGCAAGGCTCAAAGGACAAACCCACCTCCATAGACAACCCAAGGATAAAAAAACTAAAAGTAATGCTACTCAATGCCAGAAGTCTAAACCTCAAGATGCATGCACTCGAGGCTCTCCTCAGCATGGAGAAAATCGATGTAACAGAAACCTGGTTCAAGGCTCCTGAGAGCACCCCAACACTGCCAGGTTATAACTCATACCATGCGTTTTGGCCCCAAAACTCAGACCAAAGCACAAAAGGAGGGGGAGTATCTATATTCATCAAAGATACCTACACCTCCAGGTTGGTGGCACTGCATGAAGCATCGGAAACCATCCATGTGCAACTAACAGCGGGCAAAACTGCCTTTCAGTTTGTAGCCTGCTACAGAACACCCTCCCTATTACAGGAACCCCACTTGGCATTCCTGAGAACACTGGAGAATATGAAGGTCTCTCCAAACACTATGTTATTGGGTGACTTCAACTACCCAAACATTGACTGGGAAAACTACTCAAGCCCAAACACCCTCGCCCAACGGTTCCTTGAATTTATAAACTCTAACGCAATGGAACAACTGGTCACCACTCCTAGAAGAGGGAACAACATACTGGACCTGGTCATCACCAACATGGGGACTCTATGTTCCACACCAGAGGTAAACCCCTCATTGGTAAGATCAGACCATAAACAAATTTCCCTGGACATCCATATCCCGTCCCCACCCCCAGCCAAGGAAACCACTGTAAAGAATTTCTCAAAAGCCAACTTTCCACTTCTCAAGACTGAGATGGAATCCTTCAAAGCCCCTGGGCCAGAGGATAATACAGCCCAATCCGCAGAATCCTTTACAAATGCATTCTATGAGCACCTGCAGGAATGCATGGATTGTGCTATCCCAAATAAAACCAAGACTCACTCCTCCAAAAACAGGAGACCGGTCTGGTGGACCCCAGCCATAAATAAGCTATACAACAGAAGGAGGAAGCTACTACATGACAGAGCAAAATCCCAAAAAGGGAAGGCATCTCTGATCAGTATTAGCAAGAAACTTCGTTCTCTCATAAAATCATCAAAGGCCAGTTTCGAAAGAAAAATTGCCCTAGACACTAAAGATAATCACAAGGCCTTCTTTAGTTATGTCAGGAACATGGGCAGAAACTCCCAGATATGCTCTGAATTGTTGCATAATGGTACAAAATATACCGAACCTACAGACATAGCCAACATCCTGGCAGACAGATTCAGCACAAACTCCCCCCCCTTCCCCCCCAAAGGAACAAATGCCTATCCCAACTGAATGTAACCTCCCTGACATCACAGATGCACAGGTGAAAGCTGCCCTCTCCAAACCAAAAAACACAGCATCTATGGGACCAGACGGTGTCCCAGGCTGTGTCTTACATGAGCTCCAAGAAGAACTGAACCCTCACATTAAGTCACTGTTCAAACTTAGCCTTACTACAGGATATATACCCAAAGAATGGCGTACAGCTACAGTGGTCCCACTCCACAAAGGTGGTGCCACAACGGACCCTGGAAACTATCGCCCCATAAGCCTGACTAGTCTGGTCTGTAAAGCTATGGAGCGTATTATCATGGAACTCATAAACAAAGACATTGGGAACCTCCAGACACTGGACCTTACCCAATTCAGCTTTGTTAAGGGCAGATCTTGCCTCTTAAATCTAGTTGATTTCTTTGAAAAAGTTACCAAAGCCATAGATGAGGGCAAGGTAGTCCACACAGCCTACCTGGACCTCGCAAAAGCCTTCGACACAATACCCCACTTGGGCATCATAAATAAGCTTACCAGCTTAAATATCAACCCCTATATCACAAGATGGGTTGCAAACTGGCTCAGAGATAGAACCCACATGGTCAAAATCACAGGTGCCATGTCCGAATCCAAACCAGTTACAAGTGGCATCCCACAGGGCTCAGTTCTGGGACCTCTCTTGTTTGGTATATACTTCTCTGAGGTTCAGGCTAACAAGGGGGATTATGGCTGACAAAGTTCGCAGATGACTGCAAACTGGGGGCCATAATCGAATCTCCAGCTGACACAAGCATCCTCCAAAAGGGTCTCACAGTGATGGATGCTTGGTACCAGAGCCACGGCCTCAAGCTAAATGCTAAAAAGTGCATAGTCATCCCCTTTGGGAAAAACAAGGTGCCCACAAATTACCACATAGTGGTAATCCATTAAGTACGGAAGAAGTAATTAGAGATTTGGGGACAAACGTAGATAGTAATCTCTCCTTTGATAATCACGTTGCCAAAGTGGTTAGAAAGACCTTCTATATAGCCCACCTTATCACGAAAGGGTTCGCATCTAGATCAAGAGAGGTCATTGTGCCCTTCTACTCATCACTCATCAGGCCCATAATTGAGTACAATGCCCCTTTTGGGATGTACCTTACCCAACACCTGCAGCAACTGGAAAGACCCCAAAAGTACCTCACCAAGAGGATCATGGGCTACAAACAGATGTGCTATGCAGCTTGACTAAAGAAATTCCAGCTCTACTCAGTTGCTTACCGCCTTCTCAGAGGCGATCTATGCCTGACGTACAAAGCCATGGCAAACCCAGAATTAATGGACATGCTCCACCTCAAAAATCCAAGTCCCTTAGAGCTACACGATCCAGGGACCTAAACCTCAGCACAAAAATAAATAGGACATGCTGGAGGGACAGATTCATTTCCCAGAGGCTCCCCTCACTCTGGAATAGAATCCCAATTCATATTAGACATAGCCCCTCGCTGACCCTCTTCAAGCGAAATCTGGACGCGTGGATGGGAGATCGCAAATTCACCCCTGGGATCTCTTCTGCATCCCTGCTAGACAGAGGCACAGTAAACTAATCTTAAAAGGGTACCTTCTGTGACCTACTTTAAAGAGGCACAGTAGGCTAATCTAATAGGGAGGCGGAAGCCAAATACACTCTGGCTAGGCTTATAAATGCCCTAGGGCAGATAGCCTAGTATCTACCTATGAACCTATGAACCTATGGTTGGCCCATTTGCAGTATAGCTCCATAAGGTAAGTGTGCGATAGTTATGGACCTTAGGGTTAGGGTGTGGGTTAAGGTAAATGTATAGATAGGTAAGGTGTGTAAGATTTAGTGTAGTGTTTGAAGTAGGGTTTTGTTAAATGTATTTATGTGCATTATTTGTTTTGTTTGGGTATATCTACGTAGGGGAAGTGTGCGGTAGTTACGGACCTTAGGGTTAGGGTTAGGAAGGGGTTAAGGATAGTGCATAGATAGTTGTGTATGTGGGGTTTAGTGTAGGGTTAGAAGTTGAGTTTTGGTGCTTTACTTTAGGGTTAGGAGTAGGGTTTGGTTAGTGTATGTATGTGGTTTATTTATTTTGTTTAGGTAGGTAGTATGTAGCGGGTGGTGGGGTTAGCCGACTATGAATGTTCGATATTTTAAATTTTGAGGTTTAGTGCGTTTGGTATTTTCGCAGTTTGAGTAATACGTGTCGCTGTTTTGGTATTCAATGTAATGGATTTTCATTGATTTGTTATAGACCCCGTCTTGCCATATTACAATCTAATTTTCCACAAAGTGTAGAAAAGTCATACTGGTACCTCTGATGAGCTTAATGTTACATACCTAGACATCGTGGCCAAAGGGTTCATTACTTCTTTTGGCATGTTTCTTGTATTAAATTTGTGGTTTTATGGATTCTTGTGTTAAATCAGCGAGGACTGAAGGCACTAAATAATGGCAGGCATTCCAGTTTCAGACTGCATATCGTTCAGAAAATTCATGGTTTAAGACAAGACCTTTTCTTCTAGCAACTTTATACGTTTATAAAAGTAATATTTAAAATTTGGATTTATTCTAGCCTTTTCTGATATTTTTTAAATGTTTCTTAGTGTATTTTGTCATATTACAGTCTAATTTTGCACAAAGTACAAAAAAGTCGTACTGGTGCCTCTGAGCTTGATGTTACATAACTAGATATCATGCCCAAAGGGTTCATTACTTATTTTATGTCTGTTTACTTATTAAATTTGTGGTTTAAAGGATTTTTGTGGTAAGTCAGTAAGGACTGCGTTCAGTAAATAATGACAGGCATTTGAGTTTCAGACTGCATATCCTTCAGAAAATGCATGGTAACACAAGACCTTTTCTTCTAGCCACTTTATAAGGTTATAAAAGCAATATTTAAAATTTGTCCTTGTTTTTGGGGGCTTTGTCCTCCTATTATTTTTGGCTTTGTCCAGATTTTGTGCTATGAGGTTGAGAGGTATATGTGCAGTTAGTCATATTTTTCATCCTCTAAGTCACCAGTATGGTAACAATGCATATATGTGCACAGTATTTTCTCCCCAAATTACAATTGGATCCATACTGATGTAAATATTAACCAGCATTGTGGATAGTAGAATATCTGTAGTAGCCAAGGGCCATTAGAATGAAACCCATATTAGCATATTTGAACATTAGCCATCAAATCTGCAGTATTAGTGAAATGCTATTGCCATTTTCATGGTAGGAATGACAGAACTGTCATTTACTTGGCTTATCTATGTATAGAGCTTGTACTCTGTGATCAAAATAAGGGCAACCCTAAGAATGCTGCATGGAATTTTGGAGAGACTAAATAAAAAAATGTGAATTAATGTTTTCTGAAGCAAAAGAAGGTTTTTAACTGTAATTATTGTCACTGTTTTGAATGCATTACATTTACAGGAAGTTCATCAAATAGGGAAAATGTTTGCCATATTTGTTTTTTCTGGGAATATTTCTAGGATTTTATACTTTGTGACATTGTCTGTTTGGTTTGTTTTAAATGTTTTGGCATTGACTAAATAAGAAAATGTGAACTGATACTTATTCTGAAGCAAAATAAGTCAATAATTGTCATTTTAACTGTAATTCACCTCCTTTTCTCTCCAATTCACCAGTTCTAGGAAAAGGGCAGAGAGTGGTACTTGATATTATCTGTAGAGTGTAAAGAACTTTTGTAGTACTCCACTCTGAAGACAAAATTGACTTTTTAGGTGTTAGTATTATACCCTGCAGTTTTGATTCTAAGCAGATGATGCTCTAGTGACTTGATTTATAGCATGTTGCATTGTTTAAGAAGCAAGCAAGGCATGCTTTGGTAGACCGAAGTGTAGTATTCTTTTGTATGGGGTGAGACTGTATGGCACTCAGATTGTTAAGAAGTGATTTTAGAAAATGCATTTTACTGCACAACCTGTTAATGCACCACATTTAAGGAGCAGAACTGAAAAATCTAATGTGATTTCAGCCTTTTGCCCACTTACCTCCAAATTTTTTGTCCCCAGTGGTTGTCTTTAGATTGTGAGTAAAGGATGTACTGGTTAACAGGCACCCATAATTTTACTAAATCTGAGACACTTGAGTTTTATGTTTCATATATATTTCTGACAAATTATTAATGCAAAATAGCCAATGAGAACTATCTAGGTTGAAGTAATGGTGTGATGTATTGTATCCATGATTTCAGTTTTACAACATGCTTCTTGTATGTACTTCCTGAGTGTGTTATGAATCATTTGCAACACTGAGCTTTCTCTTGGGTATGTTATGAATCATTTGCAATATTGAACTTTCTCTTGGGTCTATTACGAATCATTTGCAATACTGAGCTTGCTTTTGGGTCTGTTAAGAAACATTAGCAATAAACGTTTTCTTAGACATATTATGAATCATTTGCAACAATTTCCTTGGGTGCATTATGAATTATTTGCAGTAATGAGCTTTTTCTTGGATGCGTTATTGATTTGCAGTAATGCTTATTCACATTTTATGACTATGTATGGTGCAGCATATTACTCAGTCTTACTGAGTTACACTTATTTAAAGAGGTTTCTGGTTTGTATTCTCATCTTTTATCTGAATCATAAATTTCCTTCAGAAGCAAGGTCATGGCTGAATCACACAACAGCATGGTACAAGCCACAATGGAAGAGAGTGTGACACAAACTTTCTTACATTGCTATAGTGCAACAACTCAGAAGGGTAAGATTTTCTTTTTTTGACTGTTTGCCATCATACAAGCTTTGATTTACTGTAAGCAAAAGTCTAATGTCACAGTACTCCTGTAAATTACCTTGACACTTTCTAATTACATCCTGTCTTTTTCTCTGAAGATGCTGCCTGTGAAAAGAAGAAGAAGCAAATGACCACATTCCAAAGCAGCTGGATGGTCACTTTTGACTGGGTGATGGAAAGCATGCGTGATCCAGGTTATGCATTTTGCAAGATGTGTGCTACTGGTATTAATATTGGACATGGAGGGAGGTATGATCTGCAGTGGCATATGGACACTGAGAAGCAAAAGGTGAGCAACAAGAATTCAACAGGGAGGAAGGTGACAGAAATGTTTGCCAATCAGCAAACCCATTCTAAAGTATTGGAGGCTGAAGTAGCATTTATAAGCCTACTTGATGAACACAACTTTCCATTTAGGACTGGGAATCATTTCCTGAAGTACATGAAGCGGTACTGCATGGATCCAGAGGTGGTACAAAAAATGAACTGTGGACCAACAAAGGCTGCTTGCATTTTAAGGGATGTAATGGGGCCAAAGTATCTTTAGGATGTTTTACAAGTTTGTTAGAAAGTGCCGTACTGTTTATATCTCAACCAGAGTACAGATACGGGGATGACAAACTGCTTGTGATTTTACTTGTTTTTTTTTGACCAAAGCATTGGTAAAAATGTTATTAGACTCCTTGAAATGCCTGATTTTCTCAGTGGAACTGGCCAAGCCATTTTTGACTGTGTAATGGAGACTCTGAGCAAGTGTGACATTCCAGTAAGCAACATGGTGGTTTATTCATCAGACAATGCTGCCTCCATGATTGGTAAGTGGAATTCTGTGCTATCCAGATTAAAAGAAGTTAATCTCCATATTTTCAACATGGGCTGCTTGTGCCACATTGGAGATTTATGTATTAAATCTGGTGTAAAAGGACTGGCAAGACCAGACAGGAGGAGAAGGTAACCACACACAATACATACCCAGTCACACATGGTACCATCACAACTTCAAATCATACACATACTCACACAAAGACATACTCGGAGGCTCTGATCAAAAATTTACCAAAACAGCAGAGGCCACCAAAGCAGACACCCAAACAACTACCACCTCACGACCCAACACATGCAACGCATAGACCACACAGTCAGAGTGTCAAACAGTCACAGCCCTTAAGGCCAAACAAAATGCCAGACTTACTTGTCATTGGTGATTCCATAGTCAGACACACTGACGTCCCGCTCACCAGACTGAGTAAGGAGAAGGTCACAGTAAGCTGCCTGTCGGGCGCTAGAATCCGCCACATAACGCAAGCACTCAGGTCTCTCAACAGCAGGTACAAGTACGACTCAGTCATTGTCCACGCTGGTGTCAACGACCTGAGACGTACCTCCTTGGACTACATGAAAAGGGACATCGAGGAGCTCTCTGATTATGTAGCCCAGGCAGGTATGACCCTGACCTTGAGCAGTATCCTACCTTCACCTAGAATGATGCCACAATACAGTGATAAGATGATCAGCTTTAATAATTGGCTTAAATTCTGGTGTCATTCAAAGGGGATCCAATGTCTGTCTGCCTGGGATGACATGCTGGACAAGCCACGCTGCTTCGCAAGGGACGGCTTGCACCTGTCACCCCTGGGCTTCCGGATATTGGCAAAGGCTCTTGCCACCCCCATAGTGCCTTTTTTAGGCAAGGCTCAAATTCTAAACCTACCACCCTAGAACACCAAAAAGGAAAAAAAACTAAGGGTAATGCTGCTCAGTGCCAGAAGTCTCAATCTCAAGATGCACGCACTCGAGGCCCTTCTCAATATGGAGAACATCGATGTCTGTACTGTGACAGAAACCTGGTTCAAGGCTCCTGAGAGCACCCCAGCACTAACAGGTTTCACCTCATATCATGCGTTCCAGCCCCAAAATCCGGACAACACCAAGAAAGGAGGGGGGTGTCCATATTCATAAAGGACACCCACACCTCAAGGTTGGTGGCAACGCACGATGCATCGGAGACCATCCAGGTGCAATTAACCATAGGCAAGACTGCTCTGCAATTTGTAGCATGTTACAGGCCACCCTCTCAAACTCAGGAACCTCACATGGCCTTCCTGAAAACATTGGAGGATAAATGTATCTCCAAACACCATCATACTAGGTGACTTCAACTTCCCTAATATAGACTGGGAACACTACTCAAGCCCGAACACTCTAACCCAAAGATTCCTGGAGTTCATAAACTCAAATGCCATGGAACAACTAGTCACCATCCCCACAAGAGGAGAAAACATACTTGATCTCATCATCACGAACATGGGATCAAAATGTTCAACACCAGAAGAATACCCCTCACTGGTGAGAGCAGATCATAAACTAATCTCGCTGGAGGTCCTCATCCCGCCCCCACCTGAAACAAAAAGACCACAGTGAAAAACTTCTCAAAAGCCGATTTCACACTTCTAAAAACTAGTGTGGTCTCCTTTAAGGCCCCTGAGCCAGTGGTAAACATTACTCAAACCGCTGAATCACTTACAAATGCCTTCTACCAGCACCTACAGGACTGCATGGATCAGGCAATCCCAAACAAAACTAAGACTCTCTGTACCAAAGGCAAGCATCCAGTCTGGTGGACCCCAGCCATAAACAAGCTCTACAACAAAAGGAGGAAGCTACTACAAGATAGAGCAAAATCCTTGAAAGGTAAGACACCTTTGATCATTATAAGTAAAAACTAAGAGCTCTCATAAAATCATCCAAGGCAAATTTTGAGAGAAAAATCGCCAAGGACTCTAAAGACAATCATAAGGCCTTCTTTAGCTATGTTATAAACCTAGGAGGAAACTCCCAGATATGCTCAGAATTAGTTCAAAATTATGTGAAAATTACTGAACCTACACACATTGCTAACATACTGGCTGACAGGTTCAGTGCAAACTTCTCCCCCCCCCCAAAAGGAGAGATATCTATTCCAAAGGATTGTAGCCCCCCAAACATCTCCAACGCCCAGGTGAGAACTGCCCTCACTAAGGCAAAAACACAGCATCCATGGGACCGGATGGTGTCCCCGGCTGTGTGCTTCATGAACTCAACGAGGAATTAAACCCACAGTTAGGACAGCTGTTTAATCTTAGCCTCACCTCAGGATACGTACCCAAGGAGTGGCGCACGGCGACTGTGGTCCCACTTCATAAGGGCGGTGCCTCCACAGACCCTGGAAATTACCGCCCCATTAGCTTGACAAGCCTTATCTGCAAAGCCATGGAGAGGATCATAATGGAACTCATAAATAAAGACATAGGGAACTTGCAGACTTTGGATCCAACCCAGTTTGGCTTTGTCAAAGGCAGATCCTGCCTCTTAAACTTGGTTGACTTTTTCGAGACAGTCACCAAGGCCATTGATGAGGGAAAGGCAGTCCATACAGCCTACCTTGACCTGGCAAAGGCCTTCGACACAATACCCCACTCAGGTATCATCGAAAAACTTATCAGCTTGAATGTAAACCCATACATCACCAGATGGGTTGCAAACTGGCTAAGTGACAGAACCCACAGGGTCAGAGTTGCTGGAGCCATGTCAGACTCAAAGCCTGTCACAAGTGGTGTCCCACAGGGCTCAGTCCTGGGTCCACTCTTGTTCTGCATCTACTTTTCTGAAGTACAAGCAAACACAGGAGGGTTATGGCTGACAAAGTTTGCAGATGACTGCAAACTGGGCGCCATAGTCGAAAACACATCTGACACAGATATCCTCCAGAAGGGCCTCACAGAAATGGATAACTGGTGCCAGAGCCATGGCCTGAAGTTAAACGCCAAAAAATGCATAGTCATACCCTTTGGGAAAAACAAGGTTACCCCTAGCTACCATATAGGTGGCAATCCACTGAGCACAGAAAAGTCATCAGGGATCTGGGGACCCAAGTTGACAGTAGCCTTTCATTTGACACTCATGTTGCTAAAGTAGTTAGGAAAACCTTCTATATCGCCCACCTGATCATGAAGGGATTCACATCTAGATCAAGGGAGGTCATCGTCCCCCTGTACTCATCACTCATTAGACCTATGATTGAGTACAATGCCCCGTTCGGAATGTATCTGACCAGACACCTGCTGCAGCTTAAAAGGCCCCAAAAGTTCCTCACCAAAAGGATAAAGGGTCTCAAAAATATGTCTTATGCTGCCCGCCTGAAAGAACTCCAGCTCTATTCAGTCTCATACCGCTTGCTCAGAGGTGACCTGTGCCTGACATATAAGGCCATGTCAAACCCAGATTTGATGAATATGCTTCACCTCAAAAAATCTAGATCCCTCAGAACCACAAGGGCGGGAGACTTAAACCTTGACACAGTTATAAATAGAACGTGCTGGAGGGACAGATTCATCACCCAGAGACTCCCTATGCTATGGAACAAAATCCCGGTACATGTGAGGCAGAGCACCTCGCTGGCCTTGTTCATGAGGAATCTTGACTAATGGATGGGAGATCGCAGATATACCCCAGGGATTACTTCAGTGTCACTGCTTGACAGAGGCACAGAAAAATGATAGGCATAGTTTTTATTCAAACTAAAGGGGTGGCGAAAGCCACATAACTATGGGCTAGGCTTATAAATGCCCTTGGGCAGATAGCCTAGTATGAACCTATGAACCTATGAACCTATGTAAAAGCAATGGCTGTACCTGTAGAGGAGTTGATAGCTGACATTTAATGTCACTTTTCAGCAGTGCACAGTGTCAGCAGAAGCTTAAGGAGTTTGCACTGTTCGTGGATATTAGATCTCTCAAAATGATCAGGTATGCCCCCACTTGATGGCTAAGTCTGTCAAACATTATCAAAAGAATGCTTTCCTTGTGGCTGCCCTGAGATCCTACTTCCTATGAACCATGGTCTGTTAAAGTGGATCTAATAGCTGTGTGACTGCAGAGCCATGACATTAAGCTGGCATTCATCTTTCTGCAGTATGCCATTGAACCACTGCATAACTTCAATGTGCAAATGCAAAGCAGGGAAAGCAAATTGCTCACCTTGCATAATGACATCCAGAAAGTACCGGTATGCTTCTGCTAGACTAAGCAGGGAAGTCATCTTAGATTTATTCTCCTCATGTTTCAAAACTTTCACTACACTTGGGTCTTGTGAGGTCAGCAGATATGTGTGGAGTCTCATGATTGCAGATCTATACATGTAATCAATTTCAAGGAGGCTCATCCCTCCTTCAGAACGGGGACTATATATACTCCTGGTATGCACTGAGTTTTATAAATCATTTGGTAAACATGAAGAATCCTTTTTATTTTCCTGTCTAATCTGTCCAACATGTTTTGGGGCACGTCAGTCACTCCAAAACTGTAAGTTAGGACAGGAAGAGCAAATTAGTTTATAGCTTGGATTTTGTTCCTAGATGTCAGTGCTGGTTTCAGGATTAATTTAAGTCTTCTAAAGTATTTATTCACATTTGTCCATGTTTTATTGTTGATCCTTCATCAGTTCCCATATATTTATACACTCCCTCCTGCGCAAGTTCTTTTATATCACATTCTTGCCCCAAACTGATGTTTTCTTGGTGCTGCAGTTTTCCTACTTTAAAGGTTGCTTTTGCACATTTATCAAGGCCAAATGACATTCTTATATCATCTAAAAAAGTTTTGACTACTTGCAGTTGTGCTTTCAGTTCCTCATCTGAAGAGCTGTACAATTTTAAATCAGCGACAAAGAGAAGATGTGAGGTCTTTACACTTTGCTGTTTTCTGGGAGCCAGACTATATCCATGGCCTAATCTGTTAAGTAAACAGCATAAAGGGTTAAGCGCTATACAAAATAGCGGTGGTGGCAAGGAGTCACTCTGGAATATCCCCCTTTGAATTTTTATCCCTGGGATGCTTTTTTGTAGTCAATCCATGCCATACTTAGATTCTTCCCCTTTTTACAGTTCTCCACTATGACTTTATTTAACAACAAATGATCCTTTGTTCCATATGACTTTTTTATTGCCCTTTTGTTTTGCTGCCATGATTGAGTTTTCTTCTAAATGACTATAAACTCTGTCAGCATCAATTCCAGTGTATAGTTTATATGTCGTCGGAAGGCAAATTATTGGCCTATAATTTTTAGGGTAGCTTGCAGGTTCACTCTTAAGTAGGAGCATTGTTTTTCCTGTTAGACAGCTTGGTGTCTGTTTGCGGTGCACATATAAATAGTTCTTACTCATGGCTAAATTTTCATGCAAAGATGTTAATACTTTTAACCAAAAGTTAGGTACTGCATCTGGGCCTGGGGTTTTCCAATTAGAGGCTTTTCTTAACTTTGTTTCAATCTCTCTGGCTGTTGCTTCATCCCATTTCATATCCTGTACCTTTAAACTTCTTATTCATTCTTTTACTTCTATTTTTTTGGTGGTCTTTCGATTCCTTGTACCTTGTTTCCTAATTCTCTATAAAAGTTTTTTGGGTCATCAATAAATTGCTTATTTTGCACTTTTCCTTTATATTTTATCTGCATATCTTTTAAGTTTTTCCGGCTGTGTTGAGATTTTGAGTTCGTAGATCCTAATCTGTTCTAATACTTCACATTGCTTTTATCATGTGTGTCTTTTAAGTATTTTTGTTGATCTGGTCCCTCTTCTAACAGTGACACTTGTCTTAATGGCTTTATACTTTTTTCTATTCGATACTTCCATGATGATATTCAGTTTCTCCCCTTCCTTTCCCTCACTACCCTGTGTTCTCGTACTACAAATTTATCAGTTTTTTTAATTTAGCTGCACAGTAATATATCCTGTTTACTACTGTTATATTGCATGAATCTCTATGGACAGTCCTAATTACTGTGTTCATTTGTTTTTATCAACCTTCTGACTTTTTGAGTTTTATTGACCTTTTCCAGTCTATTTCTTTTATTGATCTTAATATGTCTATCTCTCTATTAAATCCAGCAACTCTTCTCTTAACTCACTTTCTTCTAAACTGAGGGCACATTTTTTTTGTTTTCCATTTCTTGCTGGCATTTCATAGAAAGTTCTATTGCGTCTTCCTGTGGCACATTCTCTTCAATTTCATCCTGTGCCATCTGTTCCTCTGTCGTATGGTAACTCACTGGCCTATCACTCCTCAGCATTGACTGTATCAGAATTTCCACAGTTTCCTCTTCTTCCCTTGCTGTGCAGCTTCAAGTGAACATTTATACTGGCTTCCTGTGGAAATATCTTCATATGGTACATTACTAGTTGCTTTCCATTCTACTGGTTTCCCCTTAATTTGGAGTTCCATTGCTTTATCCTGTTGTGGTGCTTTCTGAATTGGATTTTCTACACTGAATCCTTCACTTTGCAGGTGCTCCATAACCTCAGTTTCTATTTCTTTAACTTCTTCATTACTAATCACCTTTTCTACTTTTCCTCTTTGTCGTCTTATTATTTTTTGTATTGTAAAGTTTTCCAGGTACAGATTCCTTTGACTGTATTTCTCTCCAACTATCTTTCATGCTACTCTTTTTGTATTTATTAGTTTTACTTTCTCCTTTGCATAAATATTACACCATATTAAATCCTTTTCTTTTCACATGTCTATAGTACTTCACATGATAATGGCAGCAGGATGCACAGCATTCATAAAAATCTCCAACGAAGATAGTAGAAACGTAAAAACACTTTAATAAAATATTTGCAAATCGCTAAGCGCTTTCACCAAACAGACCTTGGCTTCATCAGACCATAATGGTGTCTTTATGTTTCTACTATCTTCGTTGGATGTTTTTATGAGTGCTGTGCATCCTGCTTCCATTATTGTGTGTAGTATTTTACTTACAATTTTGTTTCTTGATGGTTGGTTTACCCATTGGGTGATTGCTTTTATATTCTTTCTATATTACTTCAGATGCCTCCTGATATTCCTGTTTACCCTTACTTTGGGGACTTGTTCTATCATAAATTATCCATGTGCTATAATAAAATAGCTAGATTTATAAACAACTCTAATTTCTGCTCTCACCACTGTCACTCACTAAAACAATTAGGTTGGCTAAAACTCACCAACTTACTAAACTATAACCAAACTCAACATGGCTCATTACTTGCTGTACCACCCAAACAAGATTCCTGATCTTTCAGGCTTACTCCACTTTCACAATTCTGCTCACCAACTAACATCCACAAACAAACCCCTTCTTAAAGTTGGTAAGTGCTGATACTCCTACACAGTCGCTAAAATCTGGAATTCTCTTCCACCAGAAAATCTGGAATTCTCTTCCACCAGATATCAGATTGCAAAACAGCAGTCCCATCTTTAAAACCCAATTAAAAGCCCACCTCAATCTCATCTGGCAATGTACCTGTACTAACCATGGCTAGCCCTACTACCACCATTCAGATAAATCTTCCTCTTGCACTACTCAAATATCAAACACATAAAAAAATACCATAATGAATTGTATTTTTAAATGTATGTATATAACTGTATATATTACTGTACTTTATTACTCAGATATATTATTTTCAGTTTTACTACTGTAAACTCTATATATTGTACACATTTGTAAGTTCTCATCATACTATGCTATGATATACTATTGTTTGTTCTATTAATTTGTACTCATCTCTGACTTTTGTATTTTTATCATATATGTAGAGCTTTTGTATTTTTTATGATTGTCATGTATGTGGAGCTTTTCTCCCCGGGTCTCTGCTGAAAAAAGGCAACTTATTGCCCAGTCAGACCAACCCAGTAATCGAATATAAAATAAATAAATATAAAATAAATATAAAATTCTTCTTCTTCTTCTTCTTTTGGCTTTTCCTGGTCAGGGGTCGCTACAGCGGATCACTTGTCCGCTCATGATTGGCAGTGGAGTTTTACGGTGTCGAGTTGCCAGCCTTCCACAGAAGGCACACACGCACGCACACACACCTAGGGCCAATTTAGAGTGTCCAATCCACCTACAGCATGTCTTTGGGATGGGGGAGGAAACCGGAGTACCCGGAGGAAACCCACGTGATCACAGGGAGGACATGCAGACTCCGCACAGATGGCACCCCAGATGAGGATTGAACCAGAGAACTGCAGGCATATGCTAGTAGGGTACTCAACCACCAATTGCAAGGCAGTTTTTAGGCAATGTAAGTACTATTGATGCAACTCTTGAAGTGCAAGACAACATCTTACAAGACAGTGACATTTGTATTGGTTCTGATGCCAAAACATATTTGGACGATAATATGGATGATATCAGGGGTATTACAGTGGAGCAGAAATGTTTCAAGAGAGCCAAGCAATTTTAGTCTGCAGTCCTACTCAAAATGAAAAAGCATTTCCCTGCAAAAGATTATCTGCTATAGAACATGGCCAGCTTATTGGATCCAGCTATGAAACTGTAGCTTTCTTCCCTTGTTATTGCACATATTGGCATTCACCTCAGTATTTGTAGTTCACGAGAGGAGCTCTACAAACTGATTGATGAGTTTTCAGTATAACAGATGAAAGAGTGGTCATATGGATCCGCCACATCTAATTTTCTAAAGTACTGGTCCATGGTGCTTTGTTGCCCTGGAGTACAAAGACCTCCAAACATTTTAAAGCTAATGCAAAGTGTCCTCTGCTTGCCACCCTCAAACAGTGAAGTAGAAAGGGCATTTAGCATGGTGTGCAAAGTAAAAACAGAGCTCAGACAGTCACTTGACCCAAAAACAATAAATTCTTTATTAGCAATAAAGATGAACGAGGACAATGACTTCTACTGCATAAAACATCCTAAGGACATGCTGGTAGGAGCAAGAAAAGCAACAACTGCTTATAACAAAGAACATTCCTCCACGGCATCAGCTGCAGAAACTACCTCTGCCTGCCAAGGTGTGAAGCTGAATAAATAGTCTGAACGTATTTGCCTTATTTCATGTATTACTTCCATTCCATATTAAGCATGTGTGTGTGACAAATGTGTAAGCACCTGTCTTTAAGGGTATGTGTTAGGGCTGAGCTGAGCATGTATTACTTTAAATGTATACAGTTGTCTGGCAAATATGAATAATCCTCTATTTTGAGCATGTCTATTTATACAGTTCTCTAATAAAAAAAATGCTTAATGATGCCCTGCCTTTGTGTAATTGAATGTGTGGTCATGTCCATTATTGAACTTATTTAAATATGCATATATCATGTTAATTAGGTGTCCCTGAATGCCCTTGGTTTTAAGGTCCTTTGTCCCTGATTCTCTGTTCTGGAGGTTGAGAGGTATGGTTTAACCACAATGAAAGATGGCAACCCTATGTAATCCTCAGTGATTTCCTTACGAGGGACAGGGCAAAAATAGAGGCAGCAACATGACATTCTGCAAAACCAGAAATGGTTGAGAGATGTGTGTGTGTGTGTGTGTGTGTGTGTGTGTGTGTGTGTGTGTGTGTGTGTGTGTGTGTGTGTGTGTGTGTGTGTATGTGTGTGTGTGTGTGTGTGTGTGTGTGTGTGTGAATATCTGCATGTGTGTGGGATATTGAATTGCGGGGTACCTGTACAATTGTGATGCATAGGTCGCCAATGGTAATTGACACTGAAAAGTTCTGTTTAGCCCAGGTTGTAATGACACCTGCTTCAGAGACATGCAAATTAAGAGATAATAAGATTTTCCTCATTGTGGCCAAAAGTGTCTCTGAATCACATTTCTTGAGATGATGAAAACTGCAAGTTTTGACTGCAACGGTTTCTATGAGTGTAGGTAAAGTTTTTTGTATCCCAGCCACTGTTTCTTATTTCTGGCTGTTACAGCTCAAAAGATCAATATAATGGTGACACTATTAGCCTATGTAATTCCAAAGGAAGGAGCTTAAAACAGACATAACAGCCCATATTGCAGTAGGGTGAATTCTCATATTTGCTAGGATGTTTTAAAAATATTAAGGAATGAGTAGCTCAAGCAGAAGACTCTGAGTCAGAGAAGAACCAATAAGTTGTAATAAAGGCAAACTAAGTACAAAGGAATCCTCAGGGAGGAAACTTTATTTTTTAAAATAATAAGATTTGCACAAATACACATACATGCGCATACACACACACACACACACACACACACACACACACACACACACACACACACACACACACACACACACTTGTCAACCAGGTGCTTCTTCAGGTGCCAAAAACAAAACACAGCAAAGCAGGTGTATTGTCCTTAGAATCTGTAGAAGTGACTGGCATGAAAGTTTTTTTATTTTAAATGAAATGATCTCTCCCTTTAGATTCTTTTGAGATGATTTTCTATTTACCTTAAAGATATCTCAGCAGCTAAAAATGACTGGATCTTTATTACTCAATCTGAGCATAAAATAGGAGGGGTTTTATTGGGGTGTTCAATCAGTAGCTACAGCAAGTTGGCTGACATACTTAGAAGGTGAAATAATGAAATAGTTTACAATTATCAGTGAAAAAAAATAAACATATTAAAAATATTACTTTAGCAAAAAGATGGAGGGGCTACAGCATGTGCCTATAGAACTCATGTATGTCCTATGGCCCAGTTGTCATTTTGGATGTGTCCAGTGTATGCCTGGGGGTAAGCAGCAGGTCTGGGAATCCTCCAGACTGGCAAGGAAAGTAGCAGTGGTGCCCTCTGTATGGAACTCCCAGGGTCCAGATACCATTCCTTGTACCATGAGACTTCCATGTGGAGGGCACCACTGCTATCTTCACAGCCAACCTGGAGCACTCCCAGGCCCACTACTCACCCCCAGATATAACATGAATACTTCCAAAATGCTCCTTGGGCCATGAGACTTCCTTCATTACCACCAGATACATGAAGTGGCATGCATGCATTAGTTTCCAGTGATGACTGATGCCTTCACTGTCATCAAGTATTAAACTTTACATGCCTTCATTGGAACTAAGCACCATGCCAGCATGGGCTTAGATGGCACTAATGCTACTGAGTAACATCTCGTGCTCCAACTAGGTATCACCCTTATGTTAAGACTGAGCCCTCTGTCTACCCTCCCATAGCTGTCAACCTGTTAGCACAAAAAATCTGGACAAAGCCAAAAATAATGGGAGACATAACCCCATAAATAGGGACAAATTGTAAATATTGCACATATTTTTTGAAGAGAATGAAGTGTGAAACTCAAATGCCTGATACTATTTAGTGAATTCAGTCCTCACCGATTTGCCACAAAAAACCCAGAAAATCACAAATTTTATGAGGAACAGACCAAACATATGAGGTATAATTTTGGACATTTGAGAGGTATGATACCCTCCATGGGTTAGTTGGCAACAGAAGCATAGATTGTTTAACCAACATCATGGGCTGGTACTATGAACCAGCACCCTCTCCCCAGCTCTTCAATGAAGATCAGAAAAAAAAACACTTCACTCTAATAAACTGGTTACAAAGATTTGCTTATTACAGTTAGTTCTATACCCTCCACCCCATCTCTTTTCCTTTAAAGTGAAAAAAAAAATACAAACACTTCACTATCGTCTTATTACAGTTAATTTTACACCCCACCCCTTTCCCTTGCTTTAAAGTGCAAAAAAAAAAATAATAAATAAATAAAAGGATGCTCCTTCTACTAGCACACCAACCAGGTGGCAGATGCATGACACACACACCCTCCCTCCTGACCCAGCCACTCAAGTGCCATTTCTGTGCCCTGCACCTAACCCTCCTTCAACTTATTTTAATAAAAAAGTTTTCTTTTTAAACTGTAGCATATTGTTGCTACAAATGCAGCAAACAGTTGCTATAGTGTATTCTCTGCTTGCACAGAGCACTACAATGCTCATGTTTTAATTTAAAAAAATCTCCTTTTTAAACTGTACCAAACAGTTGTTACAGTTTATACCATGTCTGTATGGAGACCTGTGGCCCTCTTGTTTTAATAAAAATAATCATTTTCAAACTGTAAACAAACTGCTTGCTGCAACTGTAACAAACAGTTGTTAAAGTTTATACCCTGCCTGCATGGAGCACTAGAGTGCTCAGGTTTAGAACACACATGGAGCTCAACAGCTCTCTGGTTTGACGAAAAATGCAATGCCAACTTGCATTAAAGAGAGATCAGGATTGCCTGATGGCTGATTATGTCCCCCAACACTTTGCAGCCTGGGCAGTTGCTCCTCTCACCATGCCCTAGTTATGCTACTTTTTGGCTACATCTGCTCGCTCCTATTTTGCCATTTCAGCTTGTACAGGTACTTGAATCACAAATTGAACCTAAGTTGCTTGGAACATAGTCAGGATTTATCCCTGTATATCTTGTGGCTGGCTGAAATGAAATGAGATGTTATGATTTTCCTTTTAAGATAACCAGTGTTATGCCCCTCTACTAGTTATTTGTTAATTACTTTGAAGCAAATAAAGAAATTCTAAAGGGTTGCAAGACAAAGACAGAAAGATAAGGAAGACAGTCATCAGACACCCTTCATAAGTGGTGTCACATTAACCTGCTCACCATACACAGGACATCAAAGGCAGATGGAAGGAATACTTCCAGCAGCTTTTGAATGAAGAAAATCCCACAGAAGTGGTACTGCATCAGACACAGCCTATAATGAAAGAAGAAGAGGAGCTTAACCTAGAAGAATTAAAATCAGCACTAGGGAAAGTGGAGTCAGTGAAAGCAACAGGGTCAGATGAGGTTACAGTAGATATGATCAAGATGTTGGGTGAGAGAGGGGAGAAATGGCTACTGAGGATTCTCATAGCAGTATGGAGAGAAAGGTATAGCCAGGTGATTGAAGAATAAGCATTCTAGTGCCAGACTAAAAGAACAAAGGGGACATTCACATGTGGGCAGTATAGAGGCATCAAACTCCTATCACACTGCATGAAAGGTCTGGAGAGGGTGACTGATAAAATAATAATTAGTGTAGTAGAAAGTAAGATGGGAGATGAGTGGCTTGGATACAGATCAGGATGTAGAACTATTGTCCCAATGTTAGTAGTGAGACAGATAGTTGAGTAGAAGCTAGAGATGAAGAAAGAGTCCAACTGTACATTCCTAAACTTGGAGAAAGCATATAAGTGCCAAGAAAGCTGATTTGGACACTTTACGATGGTTCATAATCCTTGAACCATCAGCAAAATTAGTGCAGGCTATACACAAAGACCCAATGACTCAAGTACAAACACTGTTCAGAGTCACAGAGGGGTTCCCAGTGGAAGTGTGTGTGCATCTGGGTTTAGCTCTGAGTCTACTGCTGTTCATAGTAGTGATGGACTAGTTGGAGGCGACAGATCGACAAAGCTTCTGTTTGCTGATGATGTGGCAATGCAGGCAGATTTTCAACAAGAACGTCAATAAATTGTAAGGGAATGGAATGTAGATGACACTGAGTACAGATAAACATTTGTAATTGCAGCAAATCAGGGAAATCAGAAGAAGATGAAAACTGAGATAGAATGTAAAATATTGAAACAGGTTAATAGCTTCTAGTACCTGGAAGGGTGGTCAAAGAGAAAGGAAATCTGAATAAAAAGGTCAAAGCTAGACTCAGAGGGTCTGTAGCCAATTGGCACAGAGTGTCAGGGCTAGTGTGTGAAAGAAGGATGCCAAAGGAGCTGAAAAGTAAGGTGTGTAAAACAGTGGTACGACCAGTATTACTGTATGGTACAGAAACCTGGGCAGTGAAGGCAGAGCAACTGAGGAAGTTAGACGTGATGTAGATGAAGTGCCTGAGATTGGTGGTAGGATCTGCACTGTGGGACAAATCAAGAAATGAAGATATCAGAACAGAAGCCAGAGTAGTTCAAATAGAACAGATTACAGTGGTCTGGGCACATGTGTAGGAAAGCAGAAGACAATCTAGTGAAAAAGACAGAAAATTTGGGACAGACAGGAGGTAAGCAAGAGGAACCAAGGGCATCCAGTAAAGAGATGGATTGACTGTGTGGGAGAAGAGCTGTGACACTCAGGCTTGAGTATTGAAGAAGGTAAGAGAGTGGCATTAAATCGAGAGAATTGGCGACAGCTGACACGACACCCTGACCCTATGTGGGTAATGGGAAAAGGGGGTTGATGATGATGATGAAATTTGCATGCTATGCAGAAGCAGCGACTCAGTTAACATTAAGCTCTTTTCAGATACAGGTAAAAACCAAAAATGGTAAGCCAAAGCCGCAGTTAGAATGGGGTAAAGAGGGTAGTCTTTCCCAGGCAGATCCTATTAGGGAGTATGATGAACACTGTAGATATAGACTAAGTGCCAATCCACTGGGTCCTTGTAAGGTGCTGAGCATGAGCTGCGATAATCGTTTAATCAGCAGTGATTAATATTGTCATGCTGCAGATGCCTAAATGTTTTGAGGCCGGCAGAAGCATACCTTAAATATATTTTATAAGGGAAATATGAAGAGGTAACATATACCCAATAATTTATGAGGGTGGATACTCCCCACACCCTACTAAAATAATTATTTTAATGCTTAGTTTATGTGGGGTGGTCTACAAGATTCTTGTAATATGGCGTATTTTGACTTCAGTTAAGCCTTTTAATCTGTGCCACATATACAAATGTTGGTGACCTGGGAGGGCAGCAAGGCAGGGCAGTGCACATTGAGGTGGCTAGAGATCTGGCTGAGTTTCAAGAAGTAGGAATGCTGATAAGGTTGGATTTTTTGATGGAAGTGGGGCTGTCTATTGAAATGTCAAATAGTAATAGTGAGATCTGGAATACCCTCCTGTCATTTTCCTTCTTTTGTCTCGGCTTATAATGGTCTACAGACTGGTTGCCTAGTATTTACCTATGAGCCTATGAACCTAAACTGTGATAGAATTCAACAGTGTACAGAAATTCTTATGTAGGTACAGAAATAAACTGTTCTTTAGAGGCTCAAAACACACTGCTTCTATCAGGTTATTTGTTGTTTGACAGGGAAAATGACAGCTTTTTGTAGAACCAGAGGGGAAAGTGGGGCCCTGAATTTTTATATGCATATATTCCTTACTTGCAGGTCAGCAGGCTTGCAGTAGCGGGACATATGTGGATGTTTCCACTCTTCTGCATCTCTCAGGTATGGTGTATGAGCACTCTAACTGCTGTACACATTCCTGACTCGCATTATGCAGCACCATCAACACCTGCCTTGATACCAGGTGGCACTTCTGTCAAAGAATTCCACCAATTTCATATCCTGAGGATGGTCAAGCTGGCATTGGCCTCTTCTCATCCATTCCTAAACAGGCATCTTGAACCTATTGAGATTTTTCTTTTTCTTGACATCTGTAACCTGTTAATGGCTCCATTGCTAACGTTTGTTGTTATAACTTTTGGAACATATTACCCATCGCAAACTGCTTTATATTGATATCCACTGTTAAGCTTCTTATTTTATTATATTCTAGGCCTGTACCTGTGTGATATTTCAATGTTAGAGATTGTTTTACTGACAGTCTAAATGCTTTTAACTTAGCCTTAGTAGTACAGGTGTTTTTATGTTCACAGTTGATTATTACTATTATTCTAATGATTATATTAGTTGTTTGGTAGTACTTTTCCTTATCCTAAACAGTTGAAATATCTACTCTTATTGCATACTAGAGCTACTTGTTATTTGCCTCATTATATTAACACCCTCTCTTCTTACCTTCTTACCCTCCTAGCTCTCTATCCACTATCCTGAATTGAGGAACTCCCTGGCTATTAAGGATACCCTTATCTACTTCAAGCTTTGCCAATTTGGATCTACTTTTTGTGCTGTCCCAATACTTTACTACTGCTTTAGCAGCATTTTACAAAGTACGTCTTACCACTTGACCTTGCTGATAGCTATTCTCAGCTCTGTTTTTTTATAAGTGTACTAAATTATTTTTTTGGCCTCTGTGTCAGGAATACTAGCAGCCAGACTCCTCTCTAAGACCAGTATTTTCTAAGATCTTCCTTCCCATACTTCCTACCTTACCCTTCCCAACTAGAGTTATTTTTTTCTGCCCTTAGACACCTGTTGTAATACCACCTCTGAACTCTAGGTGTCAGTCTACCCAGGCCTAATCCTTACCCTCCTTCCATTTGTACTAGCTTAGCTCTTTACACTACTCTTTCCTATTCTTATCCTCCCTTGCCCTGTTCCCCAACTATTCCCTAAACTCCCACTCTCTGCCCCTAACCTGCACTCCTATCACCTTCTACCCTTAGCAGACTAGTAAGGTATATATTTTCCTCTTCTTTGCCTTTGTCTTGACCTTTACCTGCTCAACTGGACGCTACTCACCTGCTTACCTTCTCTAACTGGGCTGCTCTGCTCAATGATTGTCTCCCTCTCTACTTGCTATTTCCCGCTCCGTTCGCCCTACGGGCTCACTCTGCTCCCCTACCCCACCCCCAATTCCCACCCACCCCCAGTGCTGTTACACTTATACCTAACAAGTTACACCCACTTTCCTACCTACCCAATCAGCCTCAACATATAATTCTCAACTTCTCCCCTTCCTGCTCTTCTCTACTCCACCTCTTTTACTACAACTATGCCTCTTGACTTCCCTCCTTAGCTTACTCCTTACCTACCTCTACACATAATCAGTATCTATAATCACTTATTTTACACCTATTTATTTATCTTCTACTCCCCTCTCCCTTTTTCTGACTATCTTTCTAAAACCTTAACATATATCTTTTCCTACCTTTGATCCACACTTTCAGCTTCCTATCTCCTGTATATAACCTCTCTATTCCACTCCCCTAATGGCCCATTCTCTCAAACCTTCCCAGAAAAACTTTCTTGTCTCCTCTTCCTTATTTCTCCTTCTATCCTTAACCCACTCTCTCACTGCATCTGAACACTACACTCTAAAGCTCAATGTGACCTATCTACAAACACTCCCCATCACACATCCCCTCAGCCTTTCTCATAGCAACATTACCTCTACTTGACCTATTTGCTTCCCAAGTTCCATAGGAACACCCATGTTTCTTACCTCCCCAATAAGCTATCCCCACCCAAGTACTATAAATACTTAAAGATTTCATCCATTCAAACCATAAACATTTTAACAGGTGGAGATATTCATCCCAATCCTGGTCCACCCTTACCAAATACCAATCTACAGAATCCATCATTTAATAATGCTACCTCTTCTTTCATAATTCAGAACTCTCTCAGTATAGCACATCTTAACATTCGTAGCATTAACAACAAAATTAGTCAACTGCATGCTCTCCTTCAGGTTTATCCATTTGATATCCTTTGCCTTACTGAAACTTGACTAAAACCTTCTACTCATGACCTAGAAATAACCCCTCCTGGATATAATATACTAAGATATGACCATACATCAAAAAAAGGTGGCGGTGTAGCTATCTTGTTCAAATCTGATCTTCTGGTTTCACTATATGATGTATCACTCCCCTCAAATACCAATGCTGAGACCCTTACTATCAAACTCCAATTGAATAGCTCTAAAGCAATCTATATTATCTGCTCTTACATCCCTCCAGTAACTAATATTAGCACCCTAGAAAACATTCTCAATAGCCTTTTTACCCACTTACCACAAGAAACAATTGTCCTAGAAGATTTTAATATAGACTGGACCTTATGTAATTCCCCCACCCCTAACACCCATATTAATCTATTTGGTTTCAATCAAATAATAAACTTCCCCACTAGAATCCACAAACCAAGTAGCAAAGAATCTACTCTTGACTGGATCCTTATAAATAGTCACCCAGATACCTATAAGGTAGGATCTCTCCCGGACGACATTAGTGATCACATTCTAACCTTTATCACTAAACAAAAGAAATATAGCCCAAAAAAGGACAATTTTGTCACCTATCATTCTAAAAAACATTTCCATGCTGAGAACTTTATTAATGAACTAAATGCACGTAACTGGTCATCTCTGAAACTACTTAATCTAGATGAAGCAATCTCTTACTTCAATTCTACTTTCATTCATATTCTAAATAACCATGCTCCTTTCCACTCCTCCAGAATCAGGACAAAAATAGCCCCATGGCTCACAAAACAGACCAAAGAAAAAATGTTTCTACGAAATAAAATATGGGTAAGATGGAGAACCTCTAAAAGCTCTGTAGATCATCTATACTTTAAGCAACTAAGAAATGCTGTCAAAAAGGATATAATCTCAGACAAAAAAAACTACTACTCCATCCTGCAACATTCACACTCTAATAATCCTAAAAAATTCTGCTCTGGCATTAATAAACTTCTCAAACCAGGACATGCCACAACTCCTTCCCCCTGCTCTATTCCTAGTAGTAATCCTCTGCAAATAGCTAATGCCTTTAACAATTACTTCATTGAAACTATTCAAACTTTAACTCAAACTCTAGTTCCCATGTCCCCCACTCCTACACAACACACTAATAGTCCCTTTCCCTCCCTTCATCTCCAACCTGTTCCCATCTCCTTTATCTGCAAACTCCTTCAAAAACTCAAACCCTGCACTCCCTCTGCTGATTGCCTCCCAGCAGAATACCTTCAAATTGGAGCCAAAGCCATAGCATACCCTGTTTCTATCCTGATAAACAGATCCATCTCTGAAGCCTACATCCCCTCTATTTGGAAATTCTCACATATAATCCCTTTGCACAAAGGAGGTAAATCTACTGAAATCTCCAACTACCGTCCTATTGCTCTACTCTCCCACTAGCCAAAATTATGGAAAAATGTATTCACCATCAGCTACTCCAGCACCTTCTCTAAAACAACTTGCTTGCTAACTGCCAACATGGATTTAGGCCCTTTCATAGCACTACTTCTGCCCTTTTAACTTTTACTGATTGCATAAATAGGAATCGTAACAATAACTGTCTCTCAGCTGCTCTATTTATTGACCTTTCCAAAGCCTTTGATATGGTCAATCATAACCTACTTATCAATGTGCTAAAAGCCCAATCTCTTGACCCACAAGCAATCCTTTGGTTCAAATCTTATCTGGAAAACAGACAACAAGCAGTACTCTGGGATAATAATCTATCCACATACCTCCCAGTAAGCACTGGAGTTCCTCAAGGTTCTATCCTAGGCCCTCTTCTTTTCTCCATCTTTATTAATGATCTCCATACTGTTTTTCCACAATCCACCTGTATACAATATGCTGATGACTCTACTCTTATCTGTACTGCCAAGTCTTCTTCCTCTCTCCACACCCTTACACAAAATGTATTTAACACAGTTGAAAACTGGTTCACACAACACTGCCTTCTTCTTAACCCTAAGAAAACTAAGCTACTACTCTTTACTCCCACCATAAAATCTCCTCATTTCCACTTCACTATTACCTCTGACAATGGAACCTGCATTTCCCCCAATTCTACTGCTCAACTACTTGGCATAACTATTGACCATAACCTCACCTTCGATGCCCATGTTAATAATATTATAAAAACTGTTAATAAAAAATTAGGCTCCCTGTATAGAATTAAACCCTTCCTTACACCTCTAGCTAAGAAATCCATAGCCCAGACTCACCTTACTTCCACCCTTTTCTATGCTTCTGCCATTTACACCAATCTATCAAAGCATAATCTCACCAAACTTGAAACTAGCTACAATAACATAACCAGATTTGCCACTGGCTCTCCATACAGAACTCATCACTGCCTTAACCTTAAACAACTCAGATGGTTATAACTACAAAACCAACTACAATACAATCAACTTGCGATTGCAGAAAAAATCATGCACCATCCTTCTAATACTCCCATCCTTACTAATTTTATCTCCCCTTATAAAAATCTTTCAACACTACGCTCAGCTAATAAACTTCTTTTTGCCAGCAACCCTTCTAATAACAAAGCAGGCGATTCCCTCTTCTACAATGTTGTGGGTAGAATCTGGAACAAACTTCCTAATACACTCACCTCACTCTCATCCTCTCTAATCTTTAAAAAACACCTTAGAGACCACCTTAAAATACATTGGCTTTGCCCCTGCTCAAAGCCTAATTGAATCTACTTTTCATCTCTCCCCTCCCCTGGTTCCTACTCTCTTGCTTCCTTAACAATTACCCTCCCATATCTTATGAACAACACTATAGCAAGTTTCCTAATGTTCAATTGTTTTAGTTTTGATTGACTTCACATGAACCCTACTAAAGCTTTAAGACTTGTTTATTTTTTACTTCTACTCTAATTAAATGTTACATTATTCACAATTTATTTTTTTTCATGTCTTATTTTGTAATGTGAAACTAATCTTTTTTTAGAATATTTTGAATGTATTAATTTACTTATGTTGGAGCTTTTTTCCTCGGGCCTCTACTGAAAAGGGATATGTATCCAGCTAGACTAGCCTGGTCAACAAATGTAAATAAATAAATAAATAAATATCTTAAATCACTAGTAAGCAAGGTACAGTAGTTAGCATGTCATATACAACAAAGACTTTACAGAGAATTTAATTTCAGTAGGGACATCTTTTAAGTTTAAGTCATATATGACATAATGGTTAAGGTGTTTACCTTAAACACACAAGGTGCAGGGTTTGATTCTCACATGGGGTAACTGGCTAGGCTTCAAATGGCCCAAAAGGGCAGTTATCCTAGTACTAATCTATGAACCTATGAACCTATATCTGCTATTTGTTATTAGTAGTTCTAAAATTACATGGTGTCACAGAGCAATAAAACATCTAACAAAACTGAGGAAATGCAACTTCAGAACTGAAGATATATATATATATATATATATATATATATATATATATATATATATATATGTGTGTGTGTGTGGTCTACTACCATATGGCAAATTTACACTTACCCAAAATCCAAAACTCTGAGACGAGTCCACCAAAAACTGATTACATTGAAGCAACGAACCGTCGACACTTTAAACAGGGAAACTAACCACTTAGCCGCCAGGGTGAACTTTGCCCTCTTTCCCAGTATAGTGTGATCTTGAAATTGGTATATTTAGTTATGGGTGTGTGTGTGTGCGTGTGTGTGTGTGTGTGTGTGTGTGTGTGTGTGTGTGTGTGTGTGTGTGTGTGTGTGTGTGTGTTTGTGTTGGGGTGAAGCCCCCCAGTTGCATGGGCTGAATTAGCTTTCTTTTTGTTGCTTTGTGTCCTGGTGGACAAGTGGTCGGTTTCCCTGTTTAAAGTGTTAGCGGTTCGTTGCTTCGATATAATCAGTTTTTAATAAACCAAAAGTGCAACAAGGTGTCGCAGAAACAAATAAAGATGAAACACCAACCACTGACTGAGAAAAAAGAAATAAAATGCAATGTTAGCGTAACACAGCTTTCATCCAAACGACTTCTTCAGAACAGAATAAAAAAAGCATAATGACTTCACAATTTATAAGAGACACTAATTAAACAATTAACTATTCTATTAAACAATTAAATAATTGATCCTGAATAACATTAAAACCACAATAACAGCAATACTTATAAAATTATAATATATAAAACCTACATTTCATCTATTTACTTTTATTTACGATATTTTAAAAAACATTTGATGTTAATAACATCATTCAAGCCAGGTTTTTTATCAGCATGCAATCTGATCTGCCATTTGGCTTCTTTCTGCTCTAAATAATTTTTAAAGTCACCACCTCTCATATCAGCTACACCTTGTTCAAAGATAGAAAAACAAAACTTTTTAAACCCAAGACATGTTGTACTGTGTTTATACAAAACATTATTAATGTCTTTCCTTTTAATGCAATACAAATGTCCTCTCATTCTTTTATACAAATTTCTGGTAGTCATACTAATATAAAATTCTTGACATTTGTCGCACACAGCAACATAAATAACTCCTTTGGTTTTGCAACTAAAAACCACAGGAACAGGTATTCTGTAAAGAATGTGTGGAAGTGTAACATACGGACCCTCTAATATATATATCTGCACATAGTGCATTCATAGCATTTATACATACCTCTATTTTTCCGATTACTAGGATAATTATGAAACATAACATCCCTTTGTTTCTCAAGCATTTTCTTTAAATTGTGATTATTCCTGTACACAAATTTTGGTTTATCACCCACACTGTTTGATAAATCTTGATTTCCTTCAATAATGTTCCAATTACGTTTTATAACATTACATATATCAATATTATCTATTATCATGTCCATACTGAAACATAACAGTTCTTCATTCTTTTTAATATTATTCATGGCATTAATCTTAGATGAGAAGACTATCCCCTTCTTTAAAATAAAAATAAACAAGTCAGTGTCTCTTATAAATTGTGAAGTCATTATGCTTTTTTTATTCTGTTCTGAAGAAGTCCTTTGGATGAAAGCGGAGATTAAAGCTGTGTTACGTTAACGTTGCATTTTATTTCTTTTTTCTCAGTCAGTGGTTGGTATTTCATATAATCAGTTTTTGGTGGACTTGTCTCGGCGTTTTTGGATTTCGGGTTAATGTAAATTTGGCAAACGGTAGTAGACCTAGATATATATGTTCTCACACACACACACACACACACACACACACACACACACACATGTATATATATATATATATATATATATATATACATATCTAGGTTTACTATCAAAATATTGAAGTCCATAAAAATGAACGTTTGATACTTCGAAAATGACGTCATAATTCTTGCATACTAATTAGGTTAAAATGTTGAATCTGTTGATCGAATTCAACAGATTCGACATTTATATTGAAAATCGACTGTGATGACAGTGTAAGTGCAAATGTAAGTTCAACATCTACACTGTCATTCACGTTTTAGCAGGGGGGGAAGCCGCCCCTTACACCCCCTATGGGGGGGCTGCATCCCCCACACCCCCTGCAAATTAAATATTCTAAGTCTGAGATCGCACTACAGTGAGGAAACAGATACATTTCCCAATCATCACTGTACCGTGACTCTACTCATAACATCTAGTTCATATCAACAAATGTACTCTCGGTCTCCTAACATTTGGCAACACAGAAGTCGACTTACTGCCATTTGACTTTCCATGTTCGCTGAACTAATGTTCAACTTTTTGATAGAAAAAAAAAAAAAAAAATATATATATATATATGTGTGTGTGTGTGTGTGTATATGTGTGTGTGTGTGTGTGTGTGTGTGTGTGTATATATATATTTATTACTCATATACACACACATATATATATATATATATATTACTCATATACACACACACATACACACATATATATATATATATATATATATATATATATATATATATATATATATATATATATTGGAAAAATGACTTAGCTTCACCATCCCACCACAGGATTACTTGTGCTACAAGAAGAAAACCTGGCTGAAAACTATAGCTTTTATAATCAGAAATGTGACTTATTGTGTATTGCAAGTGAATTAGCTGAAAAATCTAAAGATGTTCAGTGTGCAACATTCTTGCATGTTACTGGGGAAAAATCAATAATGGTATGTAATTATTTTTACTCACCTTCAAGAGAAAAAAGGCAAAATAGCAGCACTCAAAAAAAGAAACTGTGCATTAATTGCCCTCCTAGAAATAACTTGCCATTTATTATACATTTAAGCTTCTGAAGAGTACAGGGTGCAACAAAGTTTATAGATTGATATGTTACTGAGCTTAAGAAAAGTGCCAAGTACTTTGGACTGGGTGAGATGTATGATTTTGCATTAGTAAATAATTTTGTAGTATAGAAAATGCTAAAAAAAGCCGTAGATGTATGCAGAGAACGTTTAACTACTACTACACAGGCAAATGTGTGCATAGGAAAAAATGTGCGCCAAAAAATATTGTAAAATGACAAAGGTAAGATTATTTTAAAGTTTTGGATTTGAAAGAGAAAGGCACATTGCAATGCATTGCAACAAAGACAGGAAATGGAGAATTGATCATATAATTGAAATTCAGGTATCTAGTAGATGGATCTGTAAGCATGACAGGAAGTCTAGATAGGCTCTTAGTCAGACTTACAGAATCTGTGGTGGAAAAAAAATATTGTAAATACTTATAAAAAGAAAATCAAATATTTAAAAATAAGTTTTATGTTGTTAAAAGAAACATGTAGAACTATTTGTTAGAGACTTGATAATGTAAAGCATGAAAAACTATCAGATGCAGTGAGATGAGTGTATAAAACAGATTATTGGAAACAAATATTGAGAATCTATTGAAAGGATGTAGAAACTAGTGTGGAGTACAGTAGATGGTCAGAAGGCACTTTCAAAGACTTGGGTCTTGATATGGTGGACCTTCAAGATTACAAAATATATTACTTAATATACAGAAGCATGACATGAAACTGATATACAGTCCAGGCAATCATCTGCATATGGCAGCTATGCTTTGTATATCATATTTAAGTGAGATGCATAAAAAATTGCAATAAGAAGAATAATTAGAGTGTCTTTGTATAATACCATAGATACCAGTGACAGAAGAAAATATAAAGGAATTTCAGAGATGTACAGATATTGATTTAGAAATCCAGCCACTAAAGGACAATGCAATTAAATAATGGTCTGAGCAAAAATCGATAGCAAAAAAATTTCAGCCTTATTTTTCATTTGTCAAAGAAATAATCTGTGCCCTAGGCATGACTTCAATTCTGACAAAATATTAGTTCCAAAACAACTGAGAAATCAAATGCTTGAGAGGATACGTGAATCACATATTGGAATAGTAAAGTTCAAAAAAGAGTATGAGATATAATTTTTGGACTTCTTTGGCAACATAGAGCTGTGAAATCTATACTTGATACCACAGTGACAATCCAAAAGGAAGAAACGATAACACGCCCAATTCAAAACTGTCCACTGAGTCAAATGGGTAGAGATTTGTTCAGTTCTAACTGTGGATCGTTATTCCAAGTACTCTGAAATAATCAAACTGACAGACATATTACACTGAAATTTAACTAGTATATTAAAGTCCATCCCTGGGATTCATGAAGCTTGCACCAGGGCCCGGAGTAGCGTCGGCGATCTAGCACCAAATATGGCCGCCGAGTGACTCAGATACGAGCTGTTTCCATGTGCACTATGAGCATACAGCAGAGCTGCGCAGCTCCCGGTGCATGTATGCTAATTACCCCATGCGCAGCAATGTAGCATGCAAATGAAGGTTTATAGTGATTCATGAAGTGGTGCAGGCATAACGTAAGCATGTAGAAATGTAAACCAAAAAAAAAACGGTTTACATTTTGTCAAACATAAAATCGGAACCATGAAAGCGGACCAAACTTACGTATTATAATGTTAATATATGCCAATGGCTAAATATATAGCCAATGGCATAAAACAACATGCACAACATATAAAAAATAACATTTAATGTCATGGCCACACTAATGCAAAGTAAAACCGCAGTGCATCTGTGCACAAACTGGATCACAAGGAAAATACATTCAGATGTCATAAAACTGCAATGTAACACAATTCATGATATCCTCATAATAGTCAATGGCACGCATGCTACACCACAACCATGGCGCAAGGGTTGCTAAGGGTCTGTGACAGTATTCCGTGCTGTAACTAGGAATTAGCAGTCAATGCCATGCAAATGAGTCAAGTAATACTGAATCGCAAACGCCTCGCCGGCGTAAGGATGTACCACACGGCGTAGCAATACAACACCAAGGAGTGGTCTGGAGGTAAACATGACATCAAGAGAGAGGAGCGCCACCGTAGCTGTAAGCACATTGGATCATTGCTAATCCATGTTGCATGTTGCTAACAAAGCCGCAGGATAGGGGTGTGGAAGTAGCCATAGCTTTTCTTAGCTGAGAGCACACAAGGTAACTGAAAGTTCATGTGAACGTGGATGAAAACGCGCACGAAATCCGATAAACGGCTGTGCGCGGTGCGCACCACAGCTGAAATAGGAAGGATACGGGAAGACAATAAGGAAATACTGCAGCATGGTAATTGGAGTACAAATGAGTAATTAACACCTAGAAACTCACAGTGGGCCATAGACAACAGCTAACAAGACTACTAGCAGCTACCTGCAGAACAGGAAAATGCAGGTGCAGTACAGCAAGGAAAAGAGAACTGACACAGCAAAACAAAGCAAACTTGCTGTAGATCAGCTACATAACACATTTTCAACACAATCCTGGGTTGTGAAAGTACAAAACAAGAAAGCCAGCAGCTGGATGCATGCCTAACAATGGGAGGGGAATCGGGTTGAAAAGTGAAGTAAAGGGCAATAGATGAATCATGGCAGACAAGGGTAAGTCAACACCAAAGGCCCCACAATAGCAGTACCTGCTGTAAAACCAATAATTAAGATACCCCGCAGCTGGAATACCACAAACACACCCAATTACACCAGCATCATCCATTGCACAATAGTATAAGGTATGAAAGCCCCACTTGTGTATTCCCAGACACTCTGCACCATTGGTGTATACAGACAGGGAACTTTTAATATGTACAGGTTAGGGGCTGCCATAGCTTTGATTCACCAGCATGTGTTGGAGACTGATGGTGGTGTGGAGGATGATGCTGACAACCATCTCAGGCACCGGAGGAGGAGAAGAGTGTTCAGACCCAGGGTAACCTACCAGGGGCTACATGATCTGAAGATAGTAGAGCGTTACAGAGTGGACAGGGACATCATACAGCAACTTGTTGAGCTGTGCCGGCCACGCCTCAGAGCCAGAAATAACAGACGAGAACCCAACCCAGTGGACATGAAGGTATGTGTAAGCTTGAGAATACTAGCCACAGGTACCTTCCAAAGGGCAACTGGGGATATCATGGGGATGTCACAGGCATCAGCATCCAGGGTACTCCACCAGTTCCTGGATGCCATATTACCACATGCCAATGAGCACATATACTTCCCCCAAATGCAGGAGGAGTTGGCTAGCAATATGCGTATCTTCCACAATGTGGCAGACTACCCGGAGGTACTAGGTGCAATAGACTGCATGCACATACACATCAAGTCACCACCCGGTGAGCAGGGTAGGCTCTACATAAATTGCAAGGGATCTCCCTCCATCAACTGCCAGGTTGTATGCAATGCCCAGGGCATTATCATGGATGTGTGTGCTGGCAGCCCTGGAAGCTATCACGACTCCCACATCTGGCATGCCTCACAGCTGTATCAGGTATTTGCCAGGGGGGACATCCCATATGGCCACCTGGTGGGGGATGCTGGCTATGCACTGGAACCGTGGATGATGACTCCCATCAGAAATGCACACTCAGCCATGCAAGAACGCCATAATGAGGCACACGCAGAAACCAGAATCATCATAGAGCATGTGTTTGGGATGCTGAATTCATGGTTCCATTGCTTGGACATATCTGGTGGAGCCTTGCAGTACTCTTCAGGAACGTGTGCCCACATCTTCATAGTATGCGCCATGCTACACAATATGATCCTGCAGAAACAGCTGCAGCAGGGACAGAATGGTGAAGGCCCTCACAGCCCACCATCATTGCCAAGGGACGTACAGGCACAGAGAGACTTAGACCATGAACACCCTGTGCTAGCCCCAGTAGGCAGACGGAGGCATGCCCAGTATGCCCATGCCTTGGCAAAGAGGGAACGTATAGCACACACACTGACAGTGTAGGCACTCATGGACTGACACCCTTCTCCACCTGCACACACGGCAAACATGGATGGCACTCACACACATGACTACCTGTAAATTGTCATGTATAGGTGGTCTACTGTGTGCATCCTACGTAGGTAGTTTTCAACTATTGTACACACAACCGCCATTGGCACAAGGTAAGTCAATACCTGACCAGTAAATTAAGCTATCAGCATATGTCCATACTGTATGTACAGGTTCATGGATACATAGGTAGGTACATGTCCAACTGCCGAGGCCACTCATAAGCATAGGCAAAACATGTCTGCTGTCGCCACCCCATTGATTAACTAACTGTCCCTCTGTGGAGCAGAGCCAATTGCGGGATCCCTGGGGTGTAGCCACTGTTCACCACCCACTCTGCAAGGATTCCCTGAAGTGTTAGTGAGGGGTTTTCTATAATGTAATCAGGGATGTAGTTCCAAATAATGGGGAGTATCCCTGACAGGAATCTTCACAGATGTTTACATGTTACATAGTATACCTTAAACACAGCTTGCATATATAGGTAGTTCTCCACAGAATAATAAACATGTGGAACACACAACCGCTGAAATGTGCATTAATCACCCTTGCACTACCAGTGCCTGCTCTGAGAGGTAAGATATCACTGCCAGGATTAGAACACGCAACCATGTATGCATTCATCACAATAACATACCACTAAGCTACCTGAGCTGTACCAATGGCAGTCATGTATACTGACAGGATAAAACACAAAAGGTAGGAATGTGTTGAAATAAGACAAACCGGCATGTACCCAATGAAAGGTGTATGTTTATATATATATATATATATATATATATATATATGTACATCATATATATATATATATATATAGAGAGAGAGAGAGAGAGAGGGAGAGAGAGATATATGTCGATATATGGGGATATACATATATATGTAGATATATAGATAGGTTAACAACATCTACATAACCATGGAGGTACATATAAATGGGATACCTACCAGATACCGACTGCTTTACATATCGATGTGCGTAATCCCGCGGCTTAAGGTCCGAAAGAACACAGTACCAAAACACCAGATGCACGAGGTGTAAAATCACGATGTTAAGGGACAGTTAGTCAGTGCTTCTGGTGTGCGGTTCAGGTAGGTTACTGTGTGTAAGTGTATTTCTTAGGGTTGTAGTGTGTGTAAGTGTGTGTTCTGTGTGTGGTGTGTGTTCTTGGGGGACTGTAATGTGTGGGTGTGGGTTAGCTTTGTGCGTCTGTTTGCACGACCTAGGAGGTAGAATATTAAAGTAGGGGGTGGTGTGGGGGGTGCAGACACCTACATGGGTGTAGGGGGGCTTGGCCACCTGCTCATACGTAGTGTAGGATGGTTTGTTTGGATGTGTTGGGTAGCAGTGTGTCTGTGTGTGCGTGTGTGTGTTCCATGTTCATGTTACTTTCGCGAGTTACTGTCGCTGTCACTCCCATGTGGGGTATGGGAGTGTGGTCCCGGTACTGTGTGCGTTGGAACTCTGTGGTTTCGGGATTCCGTAGGTATCCCGTATACAGCGGTTGAAGTGTTCATATAAGTGTATAACATGGACCATAGCAATCCCACATTCCGCCACTACTCACCTTTATGAATAAAGGATATGGAGAGTATATGCCTATACACTATTACAAATATGTGCTATGGACATGAGCCAATGATAGTGTTACCACCTGTCCCACTTTGCGAGGGACACTCCCTCTTTGGTCAGTTGTGGCCTGACCAAATATATTAAACGTGGCAAATGTCCTGGGATTGTAGGACATAATTATGTCCCATATGTACTGTAATAGTTGCATACAGTAGTTATTTCTGTATCTAAAATACCTACATGTTACAAGAAACAGGATAAGCAACTAAACTGTACAAGAATAAGCTTATATTTAGGCAAGAAAGGAAAGTTCTGTCCCTTGTACTGACTGTGGGTTTGTGTTGGCCTGTAAATTCTGATGTGTGCCCTGAAAATGTCCCACTATGGCCATATGAAAAGGTGGCAACTCTAGCCAAAGAGGGTCAGTCACCAACACAACTACGATAACTGCAAATACCTATGACAGAAATACACAGCTTTCATGTAGCAACACTTTATTACATTCAGATGTATTACTGAAGGGATTCAAGGACTAACATCACCTGCATGCTATACAGGAACCACATAACAGTGCCTTAATGAATCAGCCTGCAATTACCATTGTATTAGTCCACAAAAGGATAGGTGTTCAAATAGGGAAGGAACCCTCATGCACATATCTATTATGTATAAAAGCAGTTCCTACACACCTGCATCTGCTATGCACACCCACCAACATCACCCCCACACCCAAACATATTACAATACACACTGTTATAACATCACAAATCATTCACTCACTGTACGACATCTGCAGAAGCCTTAACATACCTTGTCAGAGACACACTAACATGGCCCTGTGTGTAATAGCTGCTGTTATACAATGGAACAGCTGCTGATGTTACAGGGTTTGTTTGCACTAATCCCGTTTCAGAGGGTTGTGTGTACACCGGGATGTGTTAGCAATTACTGAGTAACAGCACAGTATGCTACACTTGTACACCAAATCAAGGATGTCTGGCGAGCACACTGTAAACCACATAACAGTTCATGCATAGCCATACAGCCTTGAGCTGGCCAAACATCCTTGCCAGACTTAAACATCTGCAGAAGTATCGGGTACAAACAAACCCTGCATAAGTAGCAATGTTCTGAAATATAACAGCTGTACTCACATGTAGAACAAAATCATCTAGCCATTACACACAGTCCACAGGAGTCATGAAGCTAATATATCTCTGTGTGTCTCCATATAGCTGTTGAAATATATCACAAACAACACATCCAGGCAGTCTTCCTCGAAATTAAGGCAAACGGACAACGCCCAAAAGGAGCACTCAGTTATACACCACTGTTGCCATGGTATCGGCTAATGGAGTAGCTGCACACCTGATGTGCATCTAATTAACTACTTTGGAACAGCAATTGGTGGACAGGATACCACATGTTACCGATATGTAACTAGAAAAGGATGTGTTATCACACATTCAAACAATCTGTATACACCAGCGGAACGTTACAAAGAACATTGAAACACAAACTGAAAAGGACTGAATCAACAGTTAACAACACCTCGGGTTACTAATAAGGTATGTAGAACAGTCATTATGTCTGTGTATGTAGTACCTTTCTGTAGTATTTAAAGTGCACGCAATCCATATAGTGGAAACAGTTATCTTGTAGTGATGTATTGTTGAGCATAGTAACACTATGTACTGTTGTAGGTCACAAGGCAAACACCGCATACACCACAAGGGATGCTATGTAAGGGCTTTGAACAGAAATACTCCTCACCAGCCGATGTCAGTGGCAGGGCTGGTCCAACAAGTATGTGCTATAACAGGGGATAGTATATGTTGATAAATTGTAACTGTAGCCATATGTATGGGTGTATTACTGAGAATAACATGTGGAAGGTTGGGCCACTGTGCAATTATGCTTTGCATTGTGGGATATTGTGCCAATAACTGTGTGATGTACAGTATTGCAGGCAGATATGTATTACAAGCTACATAGCATTACTGTAATGTTAGGCAAACATTAGTTATGTCTATTGGCATTCACAATACACAATAACAGGATACATATGTCTTTTAGTCACCCGACAGTTTATCAGCATGATAGCAAAGTAAAATGGAAGAGCTAGTTAACTATCCATGCACATAAGACATGTAATATGTGCAAAGGTAGGTAACTAGGCTGTCTTACCAAGGGTATTTGTAAGCCTAGCTAGAGTGTGTTGGCTTTCGCCACCCCCATAGGTTGGTTCCCTGTGCCTCTGAATGGCAGAGCCATTAGTTCCCTGTGCCTCTGTCCAGCAGAGCCACTGCAGTGATCCCCGGGGTACATGTCTGTCTCCCATCCACAAGTCAAGGTTTCCCTTGAAGAGTGCTAGTAAGGGGCCCTGCCTGATGTACATTGGAATCATGTTTCAAATCATGGGGAGTGTCTGGGTCAGGACTCTATCCATCCAGCACGTCCTACTCATCGTTGTGGTTAGGTGTATATCCCTAGAGCATGTGGCTCTCAGGGGCCTCTGTTTAGGTGGAGCATATCCAGCAATACAGGGTTGGACATGGGCCTTGTATGTCAAGCAGGGATCACACGTGAGTATGCGGTATGCAACGGAGTACAGCTGGAGTTTCTTAGGTTGGGCTGCATAGGTCATCTGTTTGAGGTCAGTAATCCTCTTGGTGTGGTACTGGTGTGGTCTTCCAAGCTGTTACAATTGTCTTGTAAGGTATATCCCAAATGGGGTGTTGTATCCTTTAATGGGTCTAATATATCATGAGTAGAGTCACAATGGCCTCCTTTGATCTGGATGCGAACCCATTAGAGATTAGGGGGGCCATGTAGAAGGATATTCTAACCACCTTGTCATTATGGGTATCGAAGGAGAGATTGCTATCTACTGGGGTTCCCAGATCTCTTATTACCTTTTCTGTATGTAGGGGACTAGCACCTATGTGGTAGCCCGCAGGTAATTCATTATATCCAAAGGGGATGACTATGCACTTTTAGGCATTCAGCTTGACGCCATGATATTAACACCAGGTATCCGTCTCAGTGCAACCCTTCCAGAGGGTGTTTGTAACAGCTGGGGAAACAATTATGTCCCCTAGTTTGCAGTCGTCTGCAAACCTTTTCAGTCAAAGCCCTCCTGTGCTTGTCTGTATGTCAGAGAAGTATATACCGAACATGAGGGGTCCTAGGACTGAGCCCCGGGGGACACCACTTGTAACTGGTATACAGTCGGACCTAGGGTATGCAACTCCCACTGTGTGGGTTTTGTCCATGAGCCACTTTGCAAACCATTACATGATGTAGGGGTTAATGTTCAGGCGGATGGGTATGTTGATAATACCAGAAGGAGGAATGGTGTTGAAAGCCTATGAGAGATCTAGGTAGGCTGTGTGGACCTCCTTACCCTCATCTAATGCCTTGGAAACTGTCTCTAACAATTCCACCAGGTTTAGGTGGCATGGTCTGCCCTTAACAATGCCAAACTAGGAGAGGTCAAAGGTTTGGAGGTACCCACTGTCTCTGTGACTGAGATCCATGATGTGCACCATAGCCTTGCAGACCAGGCTAGTCAGGCCTATAGGGAAATAGGTCCCATGGTCCATTGTGGTGCCACCTTTGTGGAGCGGGATAACTGTTGCTGTGTGCCATTCAGGGTGCACTATGCCTAATGTGAGGTTATTATTGAACATGGTGCATAGGTGGGGAGACAGTACATTCTGAAGTTTGTGTAAAACGCAGCCTAGGATGTTGTCCTGTCCCATGGATGCTGTGATATTGGCTTTAGAGTGTGCAGCTTTGAGAGGGAGGGGGGAAGGTAGCACTGAACCTATCTGCCAGGATGTTGCCAATATCAGTTGCTTCTGTAATGTTCGTGCCTTTGTGCTGTAACTCACAGCAGATCTGGTTGTTGACATCAAGATATGTGACATAGCTATAGAATGCTTTGTAGTTGTTCTTGGAATTAGTGGTGTTTTAGTTTTCATAGCTAGCTTTGGAGGATCTTATAAGGGATCTCACCTTCTTACTGAGGCTGGACAGGGAGCTTCTCCACACATGGGATTGTACTCTCGTTTGCAACAGTGTCTTCCTCCTGTAGTACAGTTTGTTTATGGCAGGGGACCATCAGATTGGTTTCCTTCATTAGGAGTATAGTGTCCTGGTTCTGTTTGGGATAGCATAAGCCATGCACTCATGTAAGTGCTTATAGAGTGCATTTGTGTAGGATTCAGCAGTTGTAACAGTGTTGTCCATCTGCATGGGTGTTATGACGTTCACCACGTTTGTCTTATGAAGCATGTAGTTGGCTTTGTAGACATATTATACTGTGGTTCCCTTAATGGGGGGTGGGGGCAGGATTTGAATATCAACGGTGTTCAGCTCATGGTCGGATCAAACCAACAAGGAGTTGACTTCACGTGTGGAGCACCAGTCACTCATGTTGGTAATGCCTAGGTCTAGGATATTGTTGCCCCTGGTGGGTGTGTGGATATGTTGATTCAGGGCATTGGTGTTTATGAATTCCAGAAAGCGTTGAGCTAATGTGTTGGTACACAAATAGTTTTCCCAGTTAATGGTGGGGTAGATTCAGTGAGACTATGTGATGAGTGTGGTGTGGTGCAAATGTTTACCTTCTCCACATGACTGTCAGGGTCAGGCTTGGTTGGAGAGACCTTTACCTCCAGCTTGGCTAGATGAGTGCATCTCTCACAGATTATAGTGTTGGGTGGTAGGTGGAAAGGCTTGTCTGTGTACATGAGGCAATGTGTACATTGCCTCAAGATGTCCAGATTCATCAGATAGACAGGTGAAAACACTGGCAGTTGACTCTTGGACATGTCTGAATATAGAACTACTTTCACCTAGATAAGTGAGGAAAGTGAGTACAAGAGCTAATTTACTCTAAGCAAGTGTGAAAAGTATGTACAAAACCTGTTTACCCTTACCTCTAGGTAATGAAGAAGACTGAGTGCTATAGTGATTATTAGCTTACGTAGTATTTACAAGTTCTGAACAAGTGCTGAGCATGACTAAGCAATCCAGATAGGGTCTTGGATAACATAAACACATGACCCCCTCCCCCCAACAGGTAAACAAGCATATATCCATGTACACCACAGGTTCCCTGTACCCACAACTATGCAGGTACAAGCTGCACTCAGGCTACATGGGACCTGTCCACATCACAGGTTGTATCATACACATGGCAAAACAAGATGTTCTCCATGTACACATCATGTAAAACATAGCTCCATGTCAGGTTGTGTACACACCGAATGGTGCACACCAACAGGTATCACAACCCACAAAGGGGGAGACACCACTGAAAATGGGAAGTACTGGACTACTACCCTGCTGAGTCTGGTCTGGAAGGCCATGAACCTTGATCAATTAATTGATGTCAGCAGTACAGATGTACATGACAGTATGGTTGATGTCACACTGCATATCATAACCTTGCCAGGTCATAGGACATCATCACCCATACTGTGTACCACCTACACTCGGTATACTAGCTGTACATTCCTATGTCACAGGAGTGTTTTGCAACAGGACTGCTGACAGAACCAACACTACAGAAGGTGTCTGAGTAATACATGCTCATCACACCAGTAGCAGCTACAGTATGTCAGGGTTAATGAATTTAATTCCCCCTCATTGTAGTCCATACCTCACAGACAAAGAGAAGGCATCTGCCTATTCAAGTATGCGAATGACTATGACCTAAGAGCAATAGCTAACTCAGGAGTGTTGTGGACAATACAGAAGGGGCTTTGTGGGTGAGGTGTGTGTGACATATGGCCACAATCTGACAGCTACAGTATTGCATTGTCACCCCTATGTTAATAACCATGTACCCATGAACTACCACCTAGGCAGTGATCAACATAATGGACACATGTGTAAGGGATACAGCTGGGCAGTTGTCTTTCCTGTGATAACTACATCACCACACTTGTCAGGTAGTCATATGTGGCAACCCTAATAATGATAGGGTACCATCCATGAATTTAGAGATCATTGTCCAGCCATACACAACACTCAAGTGACCCATGTCAGATCACATATTTCTTTTAAGGGGTATTGGCCATGTGCAGATGGCCTACACCAGCCTTCCCATTCCCCATCTCCACTATGCAGCATGATGCATACCCTGAATAAATCCATGTCCAACCCAGTGATGTTGGACATGCTACACGTGCTCATCCTGATCTCGGACACATACTTCATGGACATCCACCTTCCACATGCTGGACAGATCCTTGTCCCATACACTTTACATAGTCCTGCCATACTATGCATTCCTGTCTGTCAAAGCTGCACATCACTCCCCTCTCAGACATGGTGTGATGACCGCATGGTAATGCATGGTAAATGTATCATTAACCCTGTGGATCAGTAATGTGGCACTGCTCCACCTGGCCCCATAGACCCGCCTGTCGGCTACTGCCAGGTAACCTTTCATCCTAGATTCATACATGGCCCATGGCATATAGCCCACTAGTTGACTTTGACTGTACATGCTGTAGTTGATATCCATCCCTGCAAATACCATCTGGCTAGCCAGTGTCCCATGTGTATCACGTGTGCAACACAGGTGATACATGGCAGGATGTTGAATTGCTGTACAGTGCCATGTAGATGGATATGGCAGAACACATACATGTAAAACCTTATGTGAGCAAGTCTGCAGGGTCACAGGTCATGTCTGTTAAGGCAGTGTAAGTCCTTATATGTGACATATACACAGCATCAAGGTTGACTGCATTAATGTGGACACATCCAGCCATGTGCTGATAGGTAGGAACACCAGGACAGGCAAACAGACATTCCCACATCAAGACATCATCCACATGGAGTATGAGCAATGTAATCAGGTGACACACACACATATGTATGGTGATAATATCCACTCAACATTGAGTGTCACATTTGTGTGACACAAACACGTCAGTGTCGTGTAGATTTGCAAATACAACTATTTAAACTTAATAAATGCGATACACATGTATGTTCAGCTGTAGCTCTGTATGTCTCTGTGAGTTACTGTGACCTGTCTCCATCATTATGTCTTCCAGGTATGCCGCATGCAAGGCTACCCCCTTTTACCCACTTGGAGGATGATGCCCTCATCCCATACCAACTCGACAATCATGATAGCCTGTTCAGCCATGTACCGCAGGATGCACAGCAGTGGGATGCCCTGTGAAAGGAACTTAGCAGGAGGGTTAATGATGTTGGTGGCTATAACCGCACATACCAGCAGGTGCACAGACACAGTACAGACCTCATTAGATGGGCGAAACAGCATGCAAATGCAATTGCCAGGGAACAAAGTGCAACAGGTGGTGGACCACCAACCCAGCCCCCACTCACACGTACAGAGGAACTACTGCCCAACCTGGGGACACCTGCAGAACCATATCCACAAGCTTTTGCCAATATAGTGGAGGTGGGTGTCTCTCAACCACTGAGCCTGGAGTTGCCTGGTAAGTCAGTACTGCACCTATAACAACTATATTCCATATAGTTGCATGTGTCACTGTACAATATGTAATGTAATATCATATGCAAGGCATGTATACACACATGCCGCATACTATAGTATGCTAATCTGTGTATGCACACATGTGCATACACCATAGTATAGTCTAATGTACTGGTGTATCTGTTATGCACATTGCCCCCTGTAGCCATTATACAGGCATGGATTAAGCTCATACTGCTGTGTTAATCCTATTTAGGTACCTTTGGCATTCCGCTGCAACAGCAGCCCGTTACAGGTGAGAGTGGTATTATTTATCAGCAATCGTAATGCACAAATCTATCTGCCATGTGGCCATTTACAACATGTACACATAATGTATAGTGCTGTCACAATATACAGGTCGGACCTGCAATGCATCACAATGACTACCCATGTGCAACACTTGCAAACTATGTGAATCATCTCACCGACATGAATCCTTACAAATTGTCATTGCCAGATGTGTGGACAGCTGTGCATACTATGGTGGAGGTGCTGTTCACTTTAGGGACATACTACAGATCAGAACTACACATGTGGTGAATTCAAACAGTACTACACAGTGGGCTGGAGTATGGCCAGCACACAGAATTCACTGGTGTGGATCACAGCCCTTCTATGAATGTCACACAATGTGATGTGCTATCTTGACATGTCAATGACATCTAGTGGCCTGACTGCAGCACTGCCTACCTAACCTGAAAACATATCCCACATACCACCCTTTATCTGCATAACCCTGTCATCAGTGGAGCATATATGTCATATGGGACAACACAGACATGTGAAATAGATGCCCGTCACAATTATTTGGACAACACATGTACACACATGGCCATGGAGGATGGCAAGAGACATGGAGCAACACGCTCAGTAGACGTGATATGCTTGTGTGTACACCCTGTTGTACAATGGCTACACATGGTCCAACTATGGCCTTTGTATAATTGTCATATTATAGATGTGGAACACTAGACATACTACAGGCCTGTGCACATCTTGTGTAGGAGTAACATCAATCCACCACATAAGATGTGTTGAACATCTTGAGGGTGTCGCGTCATGACAGCAGTCACCTGTACAGTATCCACATCAGCCCACAGATACAGTACATTCCCCTTACTGGTGTTAGACATCAATGTCATACTTGCTCCTTGTGTGTGTGTGTGCGTGTGTGTGTGTGTGTGTGTGTGTGTGTGTGGTACACAAATGTCATGTGGGACATGGTGTACCGATGTGTTCACCATGTCTGGCCATAGTTGCCAGGCAGCAGCAATATGGTTGCAGATGTGCAGGGGTGTCATCCGTATACCCATCAGTGACCTGTGTCAGAACTTCCACATCATGGTTTAGTGTGTATACATTTCAGTGATGTGGGTCACATTCCACAGTATATATGTATTGTATCTGAACACAGTCATGGCTATGAACCCTGTCTGCAACTCACACTGTATAGCACTAGAGATGCCTCATGATTCCCTGCAATGGCCATGCACATCAGCTAAATGTGCAGTATATCTGTAGGGTGGACAGACAACACTGCATTGGGACACCATTGCCCCACTGTATATTTGACAGGACACCATTGTGTTAAACATGTATGTATGTCATTGCACACATCAGCAGATCACATGTCATACTACACGTGATTGCCAAGGCCATATGCCACACATCAGGCAGGTGTACTGTTAACCTGTGCTGGTCTACATGGTGTAACAGAGGGATGTATGCTAACTACTACTATGATTGTGTAATTTGCATGCCATCTGCTATGACACATGCATGCTGTTGTGTGCAACTCAGGGATGTATGATAACTACCACTATTATTGTCTGCGCTGCATGCCGTCTGCCATATCACATGCATGTTGCATGCCTTCTGTCATATCACATGCGTGTGTGTCTGTGTGTGTGTCTGTTGCATAGATTGCAATGTACAGTTTTTGTCTGCTCTCACAGGTGATGTAGGTGCATTGCCCTCCTGCGGTACATCTGATGTTAGTGTCCCCACAGACTCTAGCAGTGATGATGAATGTATGATTGAATCACAAGCAGAGTTGTCAGGGGCTGAAACTGTGCCATTGGTTGCCATTCCATCTATATCCCCCTCATCCCTGCACACAGATCCCATACCTGCACATACCCCATCAGCAGTGACCATAGTGGAAGGACAGTTGGCACGTGGTAGCTTGGAACAGGAAAGTGTGGGGACTATTGAAGGTGTGCCTGCACACCAAATGACTGGTGGTGCCCCACACAGGCATGTGGCCAGTGCTGCTCATAGGAGGACCTCTAGCCAACATGCTCTTGCAAGACAGAGCGCAGCAGCTGGTGTCACCAGATGCATGTTTCTGGCTGTAATGGAGGGACAGGCATGTGCTGAATGGTGCAGCAGAGAAGATCAGTTGATACAGAGGGGTGCTGTCCATTCTTTAAACAACAACATCCAGGCAATGGTAAATGCTCAACAACAGATTGCTGAAGCTTTGAATAAACGGTTGGATGACATAGTTGGAGTCCTTGACCGTGGCATGACAATCCACGAGCATGAGCTGTCTGTGTTGGAACATCTGGTAGGAGTGAGGTGTCGGGCACGTGGACGTAGGCCTGCTACATCACCTGTGTCAGATCTACATGTACGACCTACCTCACATGTCCGCTCCCATAGTGGCAGTAGCAGCAGCAGTGCATCTGGTGCTGTGCTGTCCATACCACAACACAGCAGTCCACGTGCACATGGCCCGCGATGGTCCCAACAGGGACATGGTTCCAGTGGACAAGTGACATCAGACAGTACCCAATCTGTACCTCTGCCTGGTAGTGCCCATGCAACCCCTAGCAGGCACAGGTCACATGTCCGTGGCCGGACACCGTGAACTGTAAAACCTCGCCTGTACAGTCTGCAGCTGTCAATAATACCCCTGTGTAGGCCAGACACATGGCAGAACTGTGTGCATACATACACGCATGCACTGGAAACATATGTAGGGCACCGCAGCACACACATGCATAGCATCCACACATGCCCAATTAGATCAAAGGTCCAAACTCACACACATGATGCCATCCAATGGTGCAGCCTAGGCCTCTGGCAAACATTAACACCCTGTGCATATGATGATGCCTGTGCCGCATCCCTGACATCCACACCATTGGTGCAGGGACATGCTCATATGGTCTGATGCACAGGGTGAACAGACTAGGAAGATAATTGTAGTTTACAATTGTTGAGGACTGTTGACAGGAAGCAGATATACCATGTAGTACTGGTGTACAATACTGTTAACCATATGTGTCTTGTGTAACAACAGTAACTGCATGTTGGTCATGATGTTCTGCTGTCCTCCTTCAGGTGGATGTCAGTGTTTACAGTTAGTGTCCCATATGTCAATGCGGAGTACTCACAGGTATGTATGAATATACCAGCATGCACTGTGTATGTGCAACATACCAGTGAGAATGTCCCACGTTACACACATGTCTACCAATCCAAGAGCATGATAGCTGTGTATTAAGCTACTGTGGCCACAGACGTGACATCCATAACAGGTGATATCACAGATACAGTTACATGGAGTGGTGGGGTAAGAGAGTGGTCTATCTGATTAAAAGGGTAGAGGCCAGTGGGAAGTGTGATGCCTCATTGGGAATCAGTAATACATGTTATCATGACAGGATGCCAACACACAACTGCACCCACAAACTCGGGTATTGACACACATGTATTCAGTGACACAGTAACACACACACTCATGGATTCACCAACACAGTAACACACACTTGCACACAGTTGCTACTGGTGAGGTGAGGACCCCTGCCTATGTGCAAATCATCATTACAGTACTGTGCACCTACATGACGTGCCATAGAGAATACACATGTACAGGTAGTCAGTACGGCCTAAGATCGGGGACATCTACACGGATAATAGAATGCATCACCTGGATGGTGGGAGGGGTCTTATCAGTTCAGTATGGTAACATACATCCTCACCCCAGGGGCCAGTCAGTCCTATATACACACACTGTGGCATTCAGTATTTAATACACATATGTCATGCACATACAGATACCTCACATGTGTGAGATACACGCCCCTGCCTATGTCCTGCTTTCTACATTGCAGTCTGTACAGATGTGTACACTAGTGTACAGGAGAGTGAGTAACAAATGAGATGTATTCCCCACAATACGTGACATATATGGATACACACGCAGCCACACATGCCAGTACTGTGAATCTCAGAACTGCCTAGCTCATGTTATGTATGTCAGATGTACAGCAGTATTGCATGCATTACAAACTGTACTGATGCTTCCTGTGGCAACAGTGCTGATATATGCACATGGGACATCTTGACTATTAACATGTGTCAAGTGATTTACCTTCGTGTCACCCTGACCGCTGTCTAACTTGTGTGTTATGTCCTTCAATTAACGAAAACATTGCTTACCGGTTACACAGGGTATTGTAGGACCACTTGTGACACACCTGTGAGCTGTCCACAGCAAACAACCATCTGCAAAGATGCCCCACCACTTAGTTATTTACACACATCTGTCCATAGTTATTTACACACATCTGTCCATACCTGAGGTACATCTTTCTGTACATTCAGCATATCACCATATACAGTTGGCATTTTGAGGCTGCATTGCAACTGCATGATGTACTAGGATACACGTCACCTGCATACATCAACAACTGCACACGCATGTTATCTGAATGCACAACACTACATGTACAGGTGTGTAGGTCCTACAATCCTGACATATGGGCATGCTTGTAGGCATTGCAATTGGTGGACATGTCTAATGACATACATGACACATGGACTGTTGTTTGATATAATGGGTGTAATGGGTGACCAGTGCAGAGGGAATGTTACCTCTGTCAACACTGATATCACACCTTATTTACTGTTAGCATTCAGCAGCCATGGACCTACATTCCATGTGCATGTGTATAATGGCTGTAGCCACCTGTTTGCACAAAGGACAACAACAGCTATGCTATTTACATGTATATTTTGTGTGTGTGTGTGTGTGTGTGTGTGTGTGTGTGTGTGTGTGTGTGTGTGTGTGTGTGTGTGTGGCATGTACATACCCAGGGCAGGTACAGGTATGTCATATCCATACATGAGGGTGTGTACTGGTGTACAGCAACAGTCATCTGCTAATGGTGAAAAGTACAGAGGGCCCCTGGTATGTGTATAGCTAACCTGGTCACAGACAGTGGTATCATTGCATTGCATAACACATGATGCAACTGTGTCAGTACATGTACACTCTCTACAGTTGATGTAAAGCTTAGTACAGTACACAGGTCAAGGGTCACATGGTGGTGTACTCTTCTATGTCATGCAACAAGTATGGATGCGTGTTGGTGGTCCGAGGGCATGGTGGTGTCTGAGGTTTACATCCTAGAATGCAGCATGTGGCACTGTGTCCTGCACATGACTCATCTGTGATGCCTTTAATGGCGGGAGCGATCAGTACATGTGAGTGGCCTTTATGTATGTGGGTACACCACCTGGAGTGGTCCGTACCTGTGTTATAGCCCACATGTCTGGTTCTGAGGTATATGGTAGTAGTGCTAGGTTCTGAGGTATATGGTGGTAGTGCTATTGTGCACTACAGAGCCATCAGCCAGGTGTTCCTCACTGCACAGATGTCAGTACTCCCTGTTGTTGGATCTACAGTGACTAGCTGTGAATATGGACGCTACACATCTAGCACTGGTTAGCATAAGAAAACAATGCAGTTGTCCTGTAGGTGTATGGGAGTTAACCTGTGTTTAGGACATTTGCCTTGGAATTGCACTGTGTGGGCAGATGCGACCTGGGTAATATCCCCACTCCCTTGTATCACAGATGCATGTGATATGTGGCAAAGGCCTGCCTACTGTCAGCCATGTCATCCCAGAATGACAGCAGATGTTGTGTAAAAGACCAGTGTCAAATATATGTAGAGCAGCATTCCTGCTAACAATGACAATTACTAACACCAGAGCCCATTACAATGTGTTCTTTACATCTACCTGTAATAGAATAGCCACTGTGGCCTTCTGTGTTTAGCATCAGAGTGCATCCCAGTCAGCCCTGTGCTACTAGGAGTATGAGCATGCCCAGTATATCCTCGTGTAGATGGACACATAGTAGTGCATTCCAACCAGCCCTGTGCTACTAAGTGTGTGAGCATGCCCAGTATATCCTTGTGTAGATGGACACATAGTGCATTTCTAACAGCCCTGTGCTAAGTGTGTGAGCATGCCCAGTGACTCCTTGTGTCAGATATATGCCTCTGTGTATGGGCATGGCCATTGTAACCCTGTATAGTGGTAGTAGTCATCCATAAAACAGATGGGCATACTCCAGGTCAGGATGGATTCCTACTTTAAACACACAGGTTCACAGGTATGTACATCTTAACTGCCAGCATCCCTGTTGATGTCCGCATTCCCAGAAGGTCATAATGACAGCCTTGAAATGTGTAGTCTGTGTGGCGCGATTCGTAAGTATGTAGTATTGTAATAGTAATCTGTAAATAGGCAGGTGTTCCGTTCCTGCCACTGTGTGTGTGTGTGTGTGTGTGTGTGTGTGTGTGTGTGTGTGTATGTCTGTCCCCGTTTGCCAGAGGACTGTAAATTGCTTTTAGACTGCCCACACTCCATACATTTCTTATACCCACCGTTAGCAAGGTCGATGATGTCACCCATCTACAAATACACCTCTGGGAGTGCTGTGTCCCAGTAATCTCGGTAGCTCATTCTGTAACTGCGTAATGCTATAGTATAATAAAGTAGTTAGGTCGGTGTTCTAGTCCCCCACACTTGCCGTGTGTGTGTGTGTGTGTGTGTGTGTGTGTGTCCCCTTTTGCCTGAGGACTGAGTAATGGTTTTATACTGCTCACACTCCATACATTTCTTATACCCACCGTTAGCAATGCCAGTGATGTCACCCATCTACAAATACACCTCTGAGAGTGCTGTGTCCCAGTAATCTCGGTAGCGCGTTCTGTAACTGCATAATGCTGTAGTATAATAAAGCAGTTAGGTCGGTGTTCTAGTCCCACACTTGCCATGTGTGTGTGTGTGTGTGTGTGTGTGTGTGTGTGTGTGTGTGTGTGTGTGTGTGTGTGTGTCTGTGTGTGTGTCCATTTGCCAGAGAACTGAGCAATGCTTTTATACTGCTCACACTCCATACATTTCTTATACCCACCGTTAGCAACGCCAATGATGTCACCCATCTACAAATACACCTCTAGGAGTGATGTGTCCCAGTAATCTTGGTAGCACGTTCTGTAACTGCGTAATGCTGTAGTGTAATAAAGTAGTTAGGTTGGTGTTCTAGTCCCACACTTGCCGTGTGTGTGTGTGTGTGTGTGTGTGTGTGAGTGTGTGTGAGTGTGTGTGTGTGTGTGTGTGTGTGTGTGTGTGTGTGTCCATTTGCCTGAGAACTGGGTAATGCTTTTATACTGCTCACATTCCATAGATTTCTTATACCCACCGTTAGCAAGGCAGATGATGTCACCCATCTACAAATACACCTCTAGGAGTGCTGTGTCCTAGTAATCTCGGTAGCACATTCTGTAACTGCATAATGCTGTAGTGTAGTAAAGTAGTTAGGTCAGTGTTCTAATCCCAAACATGCCAAGTCTGTGTGTGTGTGTGTGTGTGTGTGTGTGTGTGTGTGTGTGTGTGTGTGTGTGTGTGTGTGTGAGTGTGAGTCTGCCTGCATGAGACAAGTACAGTGCTTTGTAGTATTCACCATAGCATGTGCCCTAAATGCGTGTTGCTGCAGTGTGATACGGTATGGGGTTTGTATACAGGACATGGCAAGTGTGTGTTTGTCTGTCAGAGTCTGTGTAGAGGTGGCCATGATTGTCTTACCATTGGACATGTTTGGGAGTGGGTTTTGTAGTTTTCCTATATGGTATCCATCTTATGACACATTGGCCACCTCACAAGGAGTACAGCTGTCAGTCAGCCATGGCACTGTGTTGGCAAGCCATACCCATACATCTGGCAAAAGGCCTGGTGAACTAAGTATGCAGCCCTACTAGTACCCGGTATATGTCCCGCACCCATGTGCCATGCACATACAACCTTGCCTAGGATATCCCACTATGTTGCTAGTAACATGCACATTGAGGACAGATAGTAGGCATGGTGTGAATGCAGTGGCCTGCAGAAGACATGGCACCCTGTATAGTGGTACAATAGGCATATATATGTGGACATTGTGCCTTCACTATGTTCCACACTGAATGCCTGCAACATATGTGGTGCCATCAAATGTGATCCACTAAGGCCTGACAATGCTGTACACATGTGCCCTGTATGGACCCATGCCATTGACACCACGGAATACCTGTGTCATACTATCCATGCAGGTGCAGGGCTGACCTGCTCACTATAAGCATGTTTTGCCACACCAGGCCAGTATTGGCATGTCAGGGTATAACAGGCTGTGTACACTACATGTGTCTGCCAAACCAGGTACAAATGTGCATGTCACTGTACAGTATTGTGGAACATGTACAACCCAGGTAATGTCCAAGTGAAGGACTATCAAACACAGACATGGCATGCATTGCAAAGCTATGGCCCTACACATTGGTAACCAGGATGTCAGGCCAGATAATGCAGTACCCATCTGTGTGGGACATTGCAGACACTACACCCCTGCACTGCACACCATTGTCAGGTGATGCGATGGCAAGGATTACCCCTCACCCAGCCTTGTACAGCCATCTTACACAGCCAAACACTACACACCCATGGAGCAATGCATACCTGCATGCCAGTACTGGCACCCTGTGTCTGCATGTGGGTTGTGATGCTCCCAACCACAGTCACTCCCAGTATAAACATTGTTGGCATACCAACAGCTGTCAAGCACTTTCACATGCCCTAGCCCATAGAACCTCCAGATATCCCCTGTGGTGCATGTGGTCCTGTGCATTACTGCAGTGTGGCAAACTAAGTAGTTACATTGTGTATTTGTGGGCCTGGAAAAGGTGTCAATGTGTGTCCATTATTGAGTGTGGTTATGGTGACAATGGCATCCATTCACGTGGAATAATGTGAGCCACACCTAATGTATGTCTACTATATCTGTTGCAGATGGCATTCACTCACCTACACACATGTTCTTACAGCACAGCAACATGTTGCCTTTGTGGCACATGTAGTAACATCATGCACATGTAATAGTAATGAGTAGTCAGGAGTTTGCCCCTGTACTATTCGGCGTGTGTCAGATGATGCTTATGGTTAAGTCTCCAAGCCCTTCCCTGGTGTACATTGCCTGTCCTGCCCACACACTCTCTGGTGGATGTGAAGGTGTACATGTGTATTGTAAGAGATGGAAATGGTCAGGTGATGGCCTCTGCACCTATTGCAGTCCTCCTCTAGCTGATTGCATGTGGTAGAGCTGTGATGGTGTTCCCACAGCCATCTGCATGATAAGCACAGTACACTATCTAGGGAAACATGTTATTATATGGCCATGACAGTCACTGTGAGTGGTACCTGGATGTGGTGTTCTGACACAGCATCACAGATAATATCTGGATGTACCTCAATCATTTTCCACAGTGGAAAATAGCCTAAAGACAGGAGGGTGATGTGCCACACATAACTACAGCATGTAAGTGTAGCTATGCTGCATTGATACTACTGCCTGTTTAACATGTGTGGTAATGGCTATTCTGCATGTTATAATACAGACATGACAGTACTCTGTTCATGAGGGACCCCCATCTGTAGGGTCTTCTGTGAACTGGTCAGTGTGTGCAACCATTTGTTTCCCGTGTTACACACTGAACACACATCTGTGCACAGCAGAAGCACGGTGTGAGGATTGCAGACAGTACATGATTTATTTATTATTTATTTTATTTTTATTTTACATTTGTTGACGGGGCTAGTCTAGCTGGATATATGTCCATTTTCAGTGGAGGCCCGGGGAGAAAAGCTCCACACAAAAAAAAAAAGCACAATAGAACAAAGTAGATATCTCTATAAAAAAATGACTAAAATAGAAAAATGTCCAAAAAGGACAGGTTACATAAACACTACAGTTGGCAAAAAAAATACATAGTCAGTTACAGAGCATTATAATTATAGGATAACGACTGTTTATAAGTAGATTCAAAAAGAAATTGAATAAAGATAAAGAACAAGAGACAGAGAAAGTTAAGGAGTAGTATAGAAATCTATGAAAAAAAGAGAAGAAGCAGTAGACAGTAAAGAAAGTAAGGAGAAAAGGACATGACAGGGAGAAGAGAGGAGAGAGCTGAGAGAAGCAGGTAGAGCAAAAGAAGCCATGCATTGGGCAAAAGATAGCCTAGGAGGTAGCTTAATAGGCAAGCTGAAAGTAAGAGGATTGGAAAAGGTAGAGGTCAAGTAAAAGGGTAGAGGAGAATGTCAGTCTGGTGTACTACAGGAACAGAGCCAGTGATTTTGGAAGTATAGCTTGAGTTTTTGTTTGAAAAGAGGAAGAGATGTGATCAGTGTTATATCACTAGGTAACAGATTCCATTTTCTACCAATAGTATTAGTGAATAAAGAGTCGCCGGCGTAGTTGTTAGACTTTATTGATCTGGTCAAGAGTTTACAAGAGGAACGAAGGGAGTTAAGATTATTGTAAGGGATTAAAAGTTGTGAGAGTATAGGGGTATTGTCGGGTTGGTACAGTATTTTGTGGGCAATAGTGAGTTGTGAGATTATAAGATAATTTTGTAGTTCTAGACAGCCTAAAAGTTTCAAATTAAGACAGTGATGGGTTCTATAGGGGTTCCCAGTGGCAAAGCGGGCAATGCTGTTATAGCAAGTAGCTAGTTTGTTTAGGTTAGCTTTCTTAAGGTTGGTGAAAATAGGAGAGGCATAAAAGAGAGTAGATATAAGATGGGAGAGGGCAATTTTAGCTTTAGTAGATGGGGTTAGAAATGGTTTAATATGGTATAAGGATCCTATTTTTCTGTTGACTGATTTAATTTTATTGTTGATGTGTTGATCAAAAGTGAGATTATTATCAATGGTTATTCCTAACAGTTTAGTTGTCATGTCAGGAGAGATGACAGTGGCATTGTTTGAAGAGATAGTGAAGTTTAAAGGGGAGGTCCGAGAGGTAGGGGTGAAGAGAAGAAGTTTAGTTTTTTTGGCATTTAGAAGGAGGTACCGTCTAGTAAACCATGTTTCTACTGTATTGAAGATATTTTGAGTCAGTGAGATTAGTTCTATAGAAGATGCTGAACAAATAATGGTAGAGTCGTCTGCATATTGAATGCAGGTAGCTTGAGGGATTACTGAGTGAAGATCATTAATGAAGAGGGAGAAGAGAAGTGGACCAAGAATAGAGCCCTGAGGGACTCCAATGGAAATTGGCAATAATGAAGAGATGTGGTTGTCCCATAGAACAGCTTGTTGCCTGTTGCTCAGATATGAACTAAACCATTTAATAGCTAGGTTATCAAATGAGAGGGATTTTAGGATATTGATTAAAGAAGAGTGGTTGACCATATCGAAAGCTTTAGATAGATCAATAAAAAGAGCAGAAGAGAGAAGGTTATTGTTGCGATTCCTGTTGATAGTATCCACAAAGGAGAGGAGGGCAGTGGTGGTACTATGATGAAGTCTAAAGCCATGCTGGCAATTTGCTATAATGTTATGTAAAGAGAGATACTGTACAAGTTTCTGGTGAATACATTTCTCCATAATTTTTGCTAGGGGTGAGAGGAGGGCAATTGGTCTGAAGTTAGAGTATTCAAAAGAGTTACCACCTTTATGTAGTGAGATAATATGGGAGACTTTCCAGATATCAGGGATGATACCCTCTTGGATTGTCCTATTTATTAGTATGGATATAGGGTAAGCAATTACTTTAGCCTCCTTTTGGAGATAAAGAGAAGGGACTTTATCAGCTGAGGGGGTACATGGTTTTAGTTTGTGAATAAGTCTGTAGATGAAAGAGGTTGAGATGGGTTGTAGAGAGAAGTTGTAGGTAGTGTCTACTAGGTTACTAGGAGGATAGACGTTGTTGGTGTTCAGTTGTTTAGCAAGAGATTGAATAGTTTCAGAAAAGAAAGAGTTAAAAGCATTAGCGGTTAGGTAAGGGGTGTCTGGGTCAGCATTTAGTGGGGAAGGAGTTTTGGTTATTCCTGGAGAAAGGAGTCTATTTACAGATGACCAGAATTGTTTAGAATTATTTGAATGAGTTTCTTGAAGTTCACAGTAGAATTTTCTTTTGTCTGCAATTATTGCTTTTTTGGTCAGATTTCTGAGCTGGCGGAAGCGAAGAAAATCAGAGCTGTTTCTATGGCATCTCCATTTGGCCCAAACTTTATTTCTAGAGAGGATTAGTTTTTTAGTTTCATTAGAGAGCCATGGGGCTGTAATAGACTTCATTCTGATGGTACGCTCTGGAGCATGTTTGTCAAGAATGGATAGGAAGGTAGAATTAAAGAATAATACTGCGTCTTCAATAGGAAGTGATTTTAAGGGGTTCCAGTTACATGCGCTAAGTTTGGCTTGAAATAGGTCTATTTTAAAGTATTTGGTAGAGCGTATTTTCCTTATATTGGGGAGGTTTAAACTATCAGTTTTTTCTCTTGTAATATAAGTTAAACAATGGTCACTAATATCATCTGGCATGGTTCCTACGTTATACGTAATGTTGACTTTGTTTATGAGTATCCAGTCTAAGATACTCTCTTTCTTGCTGGGCTTGTTAAATCTTGTAGTAGAGGTAATGGATTGGGTAAAGCCATTTAGGTTAATATGAGAGGAGGGATTATCAGCATTAATAGAATTCCAGTCTATGTTAAAGTCACCTAGTATTATAGTTTCTTGGGGGTAAGTGGTAGAAACCCAACTGAGAAAGTCTTCTACGATAGGTATGTTGTTGCCTGGAGGCATATATATGCAGATGATGTAAAGGGATTTTTTAGCATTTAATTGGAATTTAGTAATAATGGCTTCTACTTTGCTATCCTGGGTTGGACAGGCTGGGAGGGAGGAGATATTGAGCTGATTTTTAAACAGAATTGCTACTCCACCACCTTTCCGTTTTGAATGGTCAAGTCTTACTATGTTATAGCCTTGGGGGTATGATCTCGGTATCTTTTGTGAGTGGCTTTAGCCAAGTTTCTGAGAGGCAGAGAATGTCAAAAGAGTGTGTGTCAAGGAGGGCATGAAGGTTGGGAACTTTGTTGTTTATACTTCGAATGTTAAGATGCCCTATGAGGAAGGTATTATTAGAGCTTAATCTAGATACTAGAGGGGAAGGGTGTACTGGGCCAGGGTTGGGGTGGATGTCGCTGTCTTGTAAGGTAGGATTATCTGGTTTGGTTAAGAAGTTACTCTTAACAAGGGTTAGAAGTTTCATTTTTTTTTATCTGAGGGTAAGGTGTAGTTGAGGTGAGAGAGTCTGTGGGATTTAGGTAGATGGTAGCTAGGGGAGGAATTAGTGTTTAAGAAAGAGGTGAGAGAAATGTAGATAGTAGATGTATGTCTCTGTTTATAGTTTGATTGGGTATTAAGTGGGTTTTCAAACAAGGTAAGAAGGTAAGCAGAGAATAAGATGGTTGAGAGTAAGACTGAGAGTACAAGCAGTGTAGGTCGGTAGGGAGCCATTTTTAAAAGAGAGTCAAAGTAGAAGTGGATTGTAGAGGAAAGGTACAATATATAGGAAGGAGCTATTAAGAGGGGAACAAAGGATATTAAAGGGTTTAAAAGGGGAAGGGACAGGTAAAATAAGTAGAGGGATAGAAAAAAGTAGTACCAGAAGAGGTGGAGGGATGCTAGTAAAAGGATGGAGGGGTAAGTAGACAAAGAGGAAGTGAGAGGAGGAGAGGGGTGTGTAGAGGGGTTCACAGTTGAGCGGGAAAGAGAATGATAGGATAGAGGGGAATAGGGGGAGTGTCTAGAGAGCTATAAGGTTAGGATCCCTAGGGGTGGGTGGGAATTGGGGATAGGGTGGGGAGCGGAGTGAGCCCGCAGGGCGAACGGAGCAGGTAGAAACCACCACTGAAGGTGAGATAAGAAAGGAGATCAGAAAAACAGGTAAGTAAGGTGGGATAGGAATGTAACTAAATAGAAGGGGTAGGATAGAAACCAGAGTGCACCAGAGAGAAAAATAGTGTCAGGTATGAGTAAGTCAGCATAAAAGCATACAGTAGGAAAAGAAGAGACAAGGGTAAAGTATAGAAGAAAGGGAGGTTACTGATGTACAATAGTAAAGTTATAAGGGAGATAGATGAACAATAAGGTATAGTAGAAGTTAAAGGAGAAATGGAAAGACCAAATCCTAGCTAAGTAGCCTGACAAGGGCTGGTTAAAGCCAGAAAAAGCAGGAGAGAGGAAGCCGAGGTGGGATGGGACCACCTACAGTATAGTGTAAGTATGCAGGAGGGAGAGGGGGTAAAACTGAAGTAAGACAGTAGAGAGGTAGAGGGAAATAAGTAAATGGCTGGGAGAGAACTGTTTACACTGGGAGTGGGAGGGCTAAGAAAGGGTGGTACTGGCTGCTGGAGACTAAGGCACAGGCAATCTAAACAACTGTATAGGAAGACCTGGTAAGAGCCCAAATATATGAACATTACAGAGCTCAAACCTACATTCTATTCCAAGATCAGAGTGATACTCTGTGAGGTTTGTGGCAAACCAAGTCACAGTCACTGTAGGAAGACCAGGTTCGATGGTCACCAGTTGGGAGGAAGGTAGGACAGGAGTCTGTAGAGCTAGTAACTTTAGGGAAAAAGGTAGGCAGGAGGAGAGAAAGAAAATAAGAGCAACGTTAGCACATGTATCTAATCTGAGGTTAAAAATAGTCAACATTAACCAACAGTGGAATAATAGCAGTGGTAACAACCCAGCTAATACATAAACGTACACATTTAAAACCTAGGTCACATATTAGTCCTTTTGCATGATAAAATACAGCAATAAAAGGAATCAACAGTGTGCACAAATCAATACTAAGAGACAGTAAAAAAGAAAAACTGGACTATTCACTATATCTTGTGCAAAATAGACTAGTCAGGTATCCTTGATGTCACCCGAAATAGGCAGAATATATACAGAGATCACTGCAATATATAGAAAGCTAGCACACACAATCCCTACCTTTATAGAAATGGAGTTCCTTTGGAATAGAGCTCAGATACATCAATAGAACAAATATATGCAATAGCTATGTCTATAGTCAGTCATATCCAGAGTACAAATAAGGTTATCTAGATGGGCTAGAGAAGAAGTACCCAATAACAAAAGACACATAGAGAAGTGTTCATAAGGGTACAGGCTGCAGGAAATGTGTAACTTGGAAGCTTCGTTTAAAAGGAAGCATCGAGAGGTTGAATATTAATGTAGTAGGGATACCCCAGCAAAACATTAATTGTCACTAGGGAAGGGAGAGAGAGAAGCAAACGCCGAGTAATTACTGTAGCGCTATGTGCGCGTGTACAGTAGAAGGCGTTTAGAATGCAATGTGGGTTAGGAACTGCTTTCCGAATAAAAAAGGGCAACAAGAACTATAAAATCACTTTAAAAGGAAGTATAGCAGTAACATCGCGCAGGCAATCTGTTTTAATAGGGTTCCGTTGAGGTTTGGAACAGTGGGGTACGCCAGCTAAGCACATGGAAAATCTCCATGTGAGTGGCGCAGTTTAGGTAGTATAGAAGCTACCAGGTACAAAAACAGCACAAAAGTAAAGCATAAGAAGTCTGAAATCAATTACACAAACTCCAACAGTTTACAGCTGAATTGTCCAACAGAAGCGCTGTAATAACCTATAAAGCCTCAAAACAGGAGTCACCCTATTTAACATTTAACACACTGAGTCATAGAGGGAGAAATAGCGTGTACAACCTCGTTTGTATGTGCCTAGGATAGGTAAACCATTAATACTAAAACAGCTGCTATGAACTCCGTAGCACATATAACAGTTTGTTTTATCTAAATAAAGAAGAACAGCAGCAACAAAAAACAGAATTATATGATCCTTATCCTATAACAGATTAAAACAAAACATCAGAGAACCAACATCATGTCATTCATTACATTCGCAAAATGCAAGTCCTCCGAGAGGTAGAAAAAATAACATGTAAATTACAAGCTGGAAACTTCGTTGAGGTAAACCTACCAGAGAAGCTCGCCAGGGCAGGAGCTACAGCAGCTAGGGATCTAGACAGGTTGAAGGTAGGAAATGGAATGACGCAGGTACAGGAGGAGGTATTAGTAAACTCACGGAGGAGGCGGAGCTGGACGGGAGTTGGAATGAGAGTAAAAGGAGTGGGAAGGCGGGAATAAGGAAGGTCGGAGAGAAAGAACCCCAAGAGAGGATCGGTAGTAATCAGGGGGGTAAAAAAGGTAGAAAATAACAGGGATAGTATTGAGAGTGAGTACAAAGATGTGACGTAGGTAAAGGAAGATTGGTCAGAAACCACTGAAGGTGAGATAAGAAAGGAGACAATCAGAAAAACAGGTAAGTAAGGTGGGATAGGAATGTAACTAAATAGAAGGGGTAGGATAGAAACCAGAGTGCACCAGAGAGAAAAATAGTGTCAGGTATGAGTAAGTCAGCATAAAAGCATACAGTAGGAAAAGAGGAGAAAAGGGTAAAGTATAGAAGAAAGGGAGGTTACTGATGTACAATAGTAAAGTTATAAGGGAGATAGATGAACAATAAGGTATAGTAGGAGTTAAAGGAGAAATGGAAAGACCAGATCCTAGCTAAGTAGCCTGACAAGGGCTGGTTAAAGCCAGAAAAAGCAGGAGAGAGGAAGCTGAGGTGGGATGGGACCACCTACAGTATAGTGTAAGTATGCTGGAGGGAAAGGGGGTAAAACTGAAGTAAGACAGTAGAGAGGTAGAGGGAAATAAGTAAATGGCTGGGAGAGAACTGTTTACACTGGGAGTGGGAGGGCTAAGAAAGGGTGGTACTGGCTGCTGGAGACTAAGGCACAGGCAATCTAAACAACCCTATAGGAAGACCTGGTAAGAGCCCAAATATATGAACATTACAGAGCTCAAACCTACATTCTATTCCAAGATCAGAGTGATACTCTGTGAGGTTTGTGGCAAACCAAGTCACAGTCACTGTAGGAAGACCAGGTTTGATGGTCACCAGTTGGGAGGAAGGTAGGACAGGAGTCTGTAGAGCTAGTAAATTCTATTCCAAGATCAGAGTGATACTCTGTGAGGTTTGTGGCAAACCAAGTCACAGTCACTGTAGGAAGACCAGGTTCGATGGTCACCAGTTGGGAGGAAGGTAGGACAGGAGTCTGTAGAGCTAGTAAATTCTATTCCAAGATCAGAGTGATACTATGTGAGGTTTGTGGCAAACCAAGTCACAGTCACTGTAGGAAGACCAGGTTCGATGGTCACCAGTTAGGAGGAAGGTAGGACAGGAGTCTGTAGAGCTAGTAAATTCTATTCCAAGATCAGAGTGATACTCTGTGAGGTTTGTGGCAAACCAAGTCACAGTCACTGTAGGAAGACCAGGTTCGATGGTCACCAGTTGGGAGGAAGGTAGGACAGGAGTCTGTAGAGCTAGTAACAGAAAAGCTCGCAAGGGCAGGAGCTACAGCAGCCAGGGATCTAGACAGGTTGAAGGTAGGAAAAAAAATGGATGATAAGGATGTGTTACTGCCATCACATCCTTGACTGGACATGTGTCACATGAGACAGTGGTATGACTGACACTGTGTGGGATTCCCAGTGACAAGCCAATGATGGGCATCTGTTCATAGCTGTGGTCACACGTCTACTACACATTGTACAGTTGGCATGCGGTATATATGCATGTGTTGTGTTCCCTCTGCAAGTGTATACCATCTGATTTGTTGGGTTGCTGGTGATATCTATGCATACTGTTGTAGGTAATCTTGTATGCTGTTGTCTATCACTAAGCCATATGTGGGTTTAAAATGCAACACCATAGGCTGAATGGGTTGGGAGGTCCCAGCAGAACCTCCTGTCCCACTTCAGCTGACCATGGCACCGGACACTAACACATCTGGGGCCCTGCCATAGACATCAACCTCTGTGGGCTCTGCACCACCTTCTGGTGGTACCACCACTGAGGATGGAGCATGTCCCCCTTGGGAGAGGGACCAGACAGGTACATATCTGCTGTTGTGTGGTCCTGGACGTGTTGCGTTGGTGGCTCCCTAAGGGGTTACGAAGCCAGATATGCCAGTTCAAGGGTGGAGAGTCACATTTACAGGGTGATGCTGCCCCTCCTGGACAGCCCCCAGCACTGCCTTCTTTGCAGCAGTGTAGGTGCAGTGGCAGTTGCCCATGGCTGGGGAACTCCATCCAACTGTTCCCATGGGCTTTTGAATACCAAAGACCCATCCCCGTCCAGGGTGTATCCCCCCCACATGTGTCATATACCAACCCTGTATGCTGTCTTTTCTGTGCTCCTACCTATCCACCACAGCTATACCTACACTCCTTCCCCAACATCTGACCCTCACCTAAGAACACATAAGGCCATTCAGCTCCTAGAAAACCATCTGCCCTATACATAGCTGTCCATTACACACATGTGCCCACTGGACACACAAAACCCTTGTAATATGCATCATAACATACTACTGTTATCTTCAGCCCTGTCCCTCAGGCGCACGATCCTGGTATGCACATCACTCCTACATGGTCCAGGTACACGTGAGGAGGATGACCCCATTGTACACAAAACACTACCGGTCCCTCTATTGTTACCCCATTTACCTTTATCATGATGATGATGTTGCACACAGCACCTTGCAAGAGTACTGTTCACACATAATAATTGGACAGGTACTGTTGTGTTAATGTACATTACATGCACAGAGTGATGTATACGGCCAATGTACAACTGTTTGCGTGTATGACTGACACATGTCTGTCTGAGGGTGTCTTATGATCACATAGAGCAACACCACTACATAATACAGGCGTCGCTGGTGTTTCCTGTTTCATTCGTTTGTAATGTTTTGTTGCCACATGGTATGTTCCTGATACATCTCTATATATGTATGTACCTATATGCTGGACATAAACACTCACATATACATCTACATGATGGGATACATTCCTATACTGTTGAATGACTGCACTGTATGATATGTTTGTGGTACTGTCCGTTGTCTGTATATCTGCCATATCGTATTGGTAATACACATTAGCTGTGTGCGCAGGGTCCTGGTTCCAACCCTTGTGAAGGATGTTTAGTTGGTTGCAGGGCAGAACAAGCCCATTGGATACGGAGGGAGTAAGGCACATTAAAGCAGTTGGGAGCAGGTGTGCATGGGTTTGCGCAGTGTTAGGCACTGCTGACCTCTGGTTACAGCCTCATTTGCTCGGTTAGCCTGTACATTGTTTAACCAGTGCATTACTTGCATACTGGTAGCCAAACACGCTTACACCCGCTCACTCCCGCACTTGCTAATGCACCAACATTGGAGCTTGCATCTGTCACTCACACCCCTGGGTGTGAGCGAGGACCACAATATTACCTTGTGATGCCTATTACATTGGACTACATGACTACAGTATCGGGATTGGCTGCCCATTAGGCTATGGCATCATATTCGACTGTACAGAATCAGCGGCCTGTCCAGTGACACAATCATATTTGTGTGTACTTCATACAATGTGCTCCCACCTTGTGATGTCTATTACATCGGAATACATGAATACAGTATTGGGAATGGCTGCCTATTAGGTGACGGCATGGCGTTTGACTGTATGGAATCAGTGGCCTGTCAGGTGAATCATTCATATTTGTGTGTTCCTCTTACAATCTGCTCCCACCTTGTGATGCCTATCACATTGGACTACATGATTACAGTCATAGTCGGACTTAGGCATAGGCCAACTAAGCAGCTGCCTAGGGCGCTGCTTTAATGGGGGCACTTTACTAGTATTTATTTGGTGTAGGTAGACCAGGTTAGGGGCACTGGGTGGTGTGGTGGGGGGTGCTGTTGTGCCCTCTGCCTAGGGCACCAGTTGACCTAAGGCTGCTCCTGACTACAGTATTGGAAATGGCTGCCCATTAGGCGATGGCATGGCATTCGACTGTACGGAATCAGCGGCCTGTCCAGTGAATTAATCATATTTGTGTGTTCTGCATACACTCTGCTCCCATCTGGCTGATACATGGGAACCAAGACTGCAATACAGACAAGTAGTTGGGTTGTGGGAGCCACATCCATTGGATGAGTCATGCTACCGCATACCTATTATAGGTTTGCCACCTTTTCAATTGGCTAATGTGGGACTTTAGGGTACCTGTCCCACTTTGCGAGGCACACTGCGAAAATAATCAAGACATAGCAAATGTCCCGATTACAGGACATTATTATATTCTACGTTTCATTAATAATTGCATAAAACAGTTATTTTATATATGACACTTCTATATGTTATGTGAAGTAGCATAAGCAATTCAAATGCAACTAGATTAAGCTTTTATTTGTGCAAATAAGTATAATCCTGTACTATGCACAGCGGTAGGTATGTTTTGTCCTGGAATGTCTGACATTTCTACAGAACATGTCCCACTCTGGCCATCTGGAAAGGTGGCAACCCTATAGAACCCGTATGTAGAGACGTCAGACTTTGCAGGGCAACACACCCACAGCCAGTAGAAAGGGGAGCACTTCACTGTTTTGCCTAAATAAAAGGTTACTCTTGTAGCATTATAGTTGCTTATACTGTTACCTCTAACATTTAGTTGTTTCAGGTGAACATAATTGTTTTATGCAACTACTACAGACAATATAGGTAATCTTTGCCCTAAATCACAGGACATTTGCCATAATTACGGTTATTTTGTAGGACACAACTGCCCAAAGGGGAGTGTCTCTCACAAAGGTGGACAGGTGGTAACCCCAACCCTATTATTCTATCAACTTTCTAAGGTAGTCGGTGGAACATGCGCTTTCTCTCACTATCAGACCTCTCATACGAATGGGGAAGAATGAACACTGAATCAGGGACACAGCATAACGACTTCAGGGACACATTTAGAAGGTTGGTGCTATTAACCTGACACATTGACGGACACAGAGCACATATGTATTCATACACATTGTCTGAGGTACATGCTGTTTATGACTCTTACATGTTGTCATTATTCATTACGTGTATTCTGCCACCTTTCCTCCTAATATCAGTAGTTCTAGAAGGGTTTAGTTAGGACTGTGTTAGATTCTGATTCGTAATCACGGACGTCTCTGGTAATCGGGGACAGTTCAATGATATGGTCCCTATGTGTTCCCCCAATGGTTTATGGACTCTCCAGTAGATGTGCTCTTAAGGTTTGGGAGGT